>NC_027755.1:8118452-8118673 GCF_000695525.1 Brassica oleracea var. oleracea
AAGACAAGAGGAAGACTTGAACCATTGTGTGGAGCAATGGGAAGATACTTGTGTGTGGAAGCTGGTTTAAGAAGCGCAGGCCACGAGGTTGTTGAGCTCCTGGTTCAAGACATACAAGCGGAAGACTTGACCATTGTGTGGAGCAATGGGAAGGTTCTTGTGTGTAGAAGCCGGTTTAAGAAGCGCAGGCCACGAGGTTGTTGAGCTCCTGGTTCAAGACA
>NC_027755.1:8118744-8119348 GCF_000695525.1 Brassica oleracea var. oleracea
TTGAAGCTGAAGGCAAAAGGGTGGATCAGTGATTTAAGCGCAGCTGTTAGGGTGATGTGGTCCTGGTCTTGAAGTTCAATGAGGCTCATTTCAAGCTTGGATCTCCCCTATACTCGGTCTCAAGCTTGCGGTGGGGATTCAAATGAGCAACCTGAAGAGCCAAAGTTCAAGACCTGTTTCCTCCTTATCATTACAAGAGAATGATAAGATGAAGCCTGTTGCCAACATTCTGTGGGAAGTCCACAACATGCTCCAAAGAGGGTAAAGAGGATGTTGTGACAATGGAGAAATGGAGCCTATTGCCAACATTCCGTGGGAAGTCCACAGCCTGCTCCAAAGAGGGTAGAGAGGATGTTGTGACAATGGTGGTTTAAGTGGGGCTAGAACAGTTACCTTCTGGTTGGGAAGCTATGGATCAGCTACTATATGGAATTAGAACAGATACCTTCAGTTGGGAAGCTTTGAATCAGCCATAACTACTGAAGACCATTGCAAGCTGATCATAAAGTGATCCAGCCGAAGTAGAGGGAAGAAGAAAGCTACTCAATAAGCTTCTGGTGTGAGATGCTTGGAGAGTGAGCTGAGGTATCTCCTCAGTGCAATG
>NC_027755.1:8119495-8119852 GCF_000695525.1 Brassica oleracea var. oleracea
GCTAGGCATGTCTTACCTGATGGAGATGGCAAGAAGCCACGAGAAAAAAGAAGACTCAGGCCGGTCCAGTCACTCCTCATCAAAGAAAAAGAGAAGTTTCCCTTAACTCAATTCAATTTATCATTGTCAACATATCTAGTAATCTATCAGGAATACTAGTTTTACTAAAGAAGAGTTGTTAAGCATCATCTGAATCCGTTAGGAATACTAGTTTTACTAGACGGCAACATATCTAGTAATATATAAGGAATACTAGTCTTACTAAGACGGTCAATAAGCATGAATTGATTGAGTTATGTTCTTTGATAAGTACTGATACACTTGTGGAATAATGTATCAGGTACCTTACTTGGAGAC
>NC_027755.1:8119905-8120121 GCF_000695525.1 Brassica oleracea var. oleracea
AAAGGGGGAGATACTAACCCGGTTCTATAGAAGAGTCCAAGAAGGTGTGTGAAGTGTGCGCAAGCCTTGAAGTGTTGCTGCAGCTGTTTAGGTCGTGATCCAGAGCTGTTTGTGTCAAACCACACTGGTTCTAAGGCACAAGAGCTCACTGGCCAATCCCCAGGCCTTGTTGGCTCTACTCTTTTCCCCTCATCAAGGTTTTGTCCCAAACGGTTT
>NC_027755.1:8120132-8120275 GCF_000695525.1 Brassica oleracea var. oleracea
GTTTTTAATGAGGGAGTTCTTCAAGGTTCCAAGCTTGACTTAGGATCACCTATAGTCAAGCTTGAGGGGGAGTGTTGACTTGAAGAAAGAAATGGAGCCAAAGGAGAAGTATGGAGTAGATTGGGTCTGGTGCAAAGTTAGGG
>NC_027755.1:8120520-8138004 GCF_000695525.1 Brassica oleracea var. oleracea
GTGGCTTACTTGGAGTAATAAGACCGTTGGGGAGTTCAGATGACAAGGGAATATGCCATAGGATCTGTGTGGTCCAAGACATGCTGGAAAGGGAAAGGCACTTTCACTTTACAGCCTTATCCACACAAGAATCCATCATGTCACTTGATTCAAACTGAAGCGATCCAATCCATTCAAGCCAGCCTGTCCGAGCTGTATCTTCAGCCAATAAGGAGACATCACTCAGATTACATTGACCAGCCCAAGACTCAATCCTAGGCGTCCATATTCTAAAGCAAGTTCAACCATTAGATGTAGGTTTATGATTTGTAACCTGCATTGTATTTAAAGACCCAAAGGGGCGTCTTTTTATCTCCTAAGAGAGTAAGGGGGATTTCCCCTCTCCACTTCATGAATGATAAACTTGTTCTTGAATCTGAAACTCTAATCTCTAATCTCTTATTCTCCTAATCTCTCAGTCTCTTAATCTCTGTTCCTAAGTCTCTTATTCTCTCATATACACTCTCATCAATCTCTCTTTCTAAATCACCTAGAGCAAGCTCTCATCTTTCTCCATTGGAGTTTATACACACACACATACAACCAGAGAAGAGAACTCTACAAATCTCATATTGATGGCCATTAAAATCACTTGATATCACCAAAGAATGTTAAAATGTTGTTCTGTATAGGAAATTATCAAAATATTAGTAGCAGAATCGGTAAAATATGATATCTGAATTGGTAAAACCACGCGTCTATTATCGGGTGGTCAAAGCGTTTTGTGGATCCTCAAAGGATCCAAGTTGGAATCCGTACCACACCAGATTTTCACAGCAAGGAATCATCGGGGCTTTCACATTCTCTCTTCGGAGAATAGTTTACCATTTTTAAAAAAATATGATATCTGACCCCCACAAAATTAGGGTTTGATTCCCACCAATGACTCCTTAAATTTGTTTGAACGCAGTCAGATTTAATACTGGGTCCACCAAGGTCTCGAACCCGACTCCTGGTCGACCATGGGCGCATCCCCTCCGCGGCGTGAACCCACGTTGCTCCTCTCGAAGCTGTGGCCTTTGTCTCTTTCCGGTGTTGCAGTCATCGCGCTAGGCCGTATCTCAGCGTTCAGTCTATATGAGATCTTGCCTCACGGTGGTTGTCAAGTCGTTGCGACTCCATGAAAGCACGATTCACCACCACAGCTCTCCTTCCAACTTGTTTCCGTCTTTGTCGTGTTCTCAGCTCTCACCGCCACGTCGGTCTATTAAGATAGAAAATCTGGTTTACACTAAATCATACATTGGTTATTAGGTGAATGTATCCCGGTTATATCACACGCTCTATATAAAGAGCATTCATTGTAACAGAATCTGTATGATGAATAAGAAAAACATTTTCGATCATTTTTTCTCGTTTACATTCTGTTATGGTATCAGAGCTCGAGAACTAACTTCTCGATCGATCCTTTCCGGCGCATCTTCTCCGTTGATAGATCGTTTGATTTATGCATCATCGATCGTCAATATCACGGATCTGTTCGTTTGCGGAAGTTTTCTCATCGTCAAGAATGGTGGTTGTTCGTAGATCTACTCGTCGGACCAACAGAGCCGCTTCGTCGACTCGCCGATCATCAACTCCGGAAGCTGTAGCTGATCCAACACCTCTGTTTCCATTTACGGTATCTCCTGATAGCATTCACTCTCCGTTTCATCTCACTAGTGATGATAACCCCAGACTTTCACTTACATCTGAGATTCTCGATGGTACGGATTACGATAATTGGCGTCTTGCTCTGACTATAGCTCTAGATGCGAAGAACAAATTTGCTTTCATTGATGGATCTTTAGCTAGGCCAAGTGATTCTCATCCAACTTTTCGAATCTGGTCTAGATGTAACTCGATGGTGAAGTCTTGGATTCTCAACTCCGTTTCTAAACCGATTTACAAAAGTATATTGCGATTTAATGATGCTTCAGAGATTTGGAAGGATTTGATGACGCGTTTCCACATCACAAATCTTCCACGTTCGTATCAATTGTCTCAACAGATTTGGGCTCTTGAGCAAGGCGCGATGGATCTCTCTGCTTATTATACAAAATTTAAGACCTTATGGGATGAACTTGATGAAGCTAGTTGTGAGACTACTTGTCAGACGTGTGATTGTTGTAACGTGATGAAGACGAAAGAGGATCATGCTAAGGTAATCAAGTTCTTGGCTGGTTTGAATGATTCATACTCCGTTATTCGCAGCCAGATCATCATGAAGTAACATGTTCCTGCTTTATCTGAAATCTATCACTTACTTGATCAAGATCATAGTCAGCGCAGCATTCATCCTATTCAGAATGCGACTGCTTTCAATATGGTCAATCAGGATACTCATGGATCTGTTCATGCTACTCAAGGCTTTCATCCTTCTAAACATCACCAAAGCAAACCAATTTGTGGTCACTGTGGCTACACTGGCCATACAGTGGATACCTGCTACAAGATACATGGTTATCCCGTTGGTTTCAAACATAAGCAAAAGAATCAATCTGAAAAGATTGTTGCTTCATCAAAGACCACGGGAGCTTCAAAACCAGTTGTAGCTCAAATCTCTGTTCCAAATGCTGATAGTTTTGGTGATGTTGAACACCTTACAGGATTGATGAATCACCTTTCTAAAGATCAGATACAAGGGGTGATCGAGTACTTCAATACTCAACTCCAGACGACAGGACAATCCAATACTGGAGCTTCTACATCTCAGGGCAGTATAACAGCCTTACCTGGTATGGCATTTTCCTCATCTACACTACACTTTGTAGGAGCTCTACAAGCTACCAAAAATATACTGTCTTCTGAATCTTGGATAGTAGACAGTGGCGCTACACATCATGTTTGTCATGACAAAGAATTATTTGAGAATTTGTCTAATGCTGTTCATTCATCTGTGACTTTGCCTACTGGATTGGGAGTTCAAATTGCAGGCATTGGTACAATCAAGATGACTGATTCTATGATTCTCAACAACGTTCTGTTTATCCCAGACTTTCGTCTTAACCTCCTGAGTATCAGTCAGTTAACTAAAGATTTGGGTTACAGAGTTGTTTTTGATAAAGCATCTTGCATGGTACAGGATCCTATCAAGGGGCTGATGATTGGTCAGGGTGAAGAGATAGCTAATCTGTACGTGCTTGATATGGACACCATTCGTCAGAGTCTTGATCAGAAGATTGCTTTCTGTTCCAATGTTATTTTTGATTCTTCTGTTTGGCATAATAGATTGGGACATCCATCTATTCAGAAAACTGATTTCATTACTCATGTATTGGGTTTAAAACACAAGAATAAAGATCAGTTTCATTGTCCTATTTGTCCATTGGCAAAACAAAAGCATTTACCCTTTGATTCTCAAAATAACATGTGCACTACTGCGTTTGAACTTCTACATATTGATACTTGGGGGCCTTTCTCAGTTCCAACGTCAGAAGGGTATCGATATTTTCTCACCATTGTGGATGATTATACAAGGGTCACATGGATATATCTTATGAGAACAAAGGATGAAGTCTTACGTATTTTTCCGGATTTCTTAAGAATGATTGAGACTCAATATAATGGAGTGGTTAAAGGCGTAAGATCAGATAATGCAAATGAGTTGAAATTTACTGATCTTTTCAAGAGCAAAGGCATTATGTCATTTCACTCATGTCCAGAAACGCCACAACAAAATTCAGTGGATGAGAGGAAACATCAACACATACTGAGTGCGGATTCCTTTGGAGCATTGGGGAGATTGTGTACTTACTGCAGTCTTTCTTATAAACCGTCTTCCAAGTCCTTTGTTGCAGAACAAGAGTTCTTTTGAAGTTTTAACATCTAATAAAGCAGATTACAATGGTCTGCGTGTCTTTGGTTGTCTAGCATATAGCTCAACATCATCCAAGAACAGACATAAGTTCAAGCCAAGAGCTTGGCCTTGTGTGTTTCTTGGTTATCCTTCTGGATACAAAGGCTACAAATTGTTAGATATTGAGACACATCAGACTCATATATCTCGAAATGTAGTCTTTCATGAAGACATTTTTCCATTTACTCAAGATCTTTCTGATTCTGATTTGGATTTTTTTCTAAGAAGGATGTTGAGATACAGAGTTCTGAGGCAGATGTTGTAGTACAAAGGTCTGATTCAGTAGTGACAGATGGAGTTCCTGCAGATGTTGTTGAAGAGTCTCCTGCAGTAGTGAACATTCCTTCTAGTCTTAATACTCCTGGTCAACCTGTACAGACAACTGATGCAGAGACAAGTAAACGTGCTTCTAAACCTCCAGCGTACTTACAAGATTATTTCTGTAACTTGAATACGATGGAGATACCTTATCCAATGGCAAATTATTTGTCATATGGAAAATTGTCAGAAGGATATAAGGCATATATTTGTTCTGTTAACCTTCATGCTGAGCCGAGTTCTTTCACACAGGCAAAGAAGTTCGATGAGTGGTTGAAAGCAATGAATGAAGAACTAATTGCATTAGAGAGCACATATACATGGGAAGTTTGTTCTCTTCCTAATGGTAAACATGCCATTGGGTGTTGTTGGGTTTACAAAGTGAAGTTAAACGCTGATGGCACATTGGAAAGATATAAGGCGAGGTTGGTAGCTAAGGGATATACCCAACAAGAAGGGATTGATTTTGTGGATACTTCTTAACCAGTGGCTAAAATGACTACTGTGAAGACCTTGATAGCTGTTGCTGCAGCCAAGAAGTGGAAGCTAAGTCAATTGGATATCTCTAATGCTTTTCTAAATGGCGAGTTAACTGAGGAGATCTATATGGCTCTTCCTCCTGGTTACACTCCGAAAGAAGGTACCATATTACCTCCTAATCCTGTGTGTCGTCTGAAGAAATCAATATATGTTTTAAAACAGGCTTCACGACAGTGGTTTCTTAAATTCAGTTCTACCTTGAGGAAGTTGCAGTTTAAGAAATCACATTCTGATCATACATTGTTTGTGAGGAACAATAATGGCAAGTATCTTGCCGTCTTAGTGTATGTTGATGATATAATCATCGCCAGTAATGATGATGTGGAGGCAGAGAGACTTAAAGATGATTTGAAGAAGGCTTTTAAACTACATGATTTAGGTGAATTGAAATATTTTCTCGGTTTGGAGATTGCGCGATCAAGCAAGGGTATCTCAGTGTGTCAACGTAAGTATACGCTGGAGCTACTTGAAGAAACAGGCATGTTGGCTTGCAAGCCTTCAAGTATTCCTATGGATCCTAGTTTGAAGTTAGCTCAACATTCTACAGAGCCTTTACTTGAAGATGGAAGCGTTTATCGCCATTTGATTGGTAAGATGATGTACTTAACTATCACTCGGCCTGACATTACATTTGCTATCAACAAGCTGTGTCAGTTCTCGTCTGCTCCCAAGGCATCTCAACTTCAAGCTGCTTATAAAGTGTTGCATTATCTTAAGGGTACCATTGGACTTGGCTTGTTCTATTCAGCTAGCTCTGATTTTACTCTTTAGGCTTTACTGTCTTCCTTGGATCCTCCCTTATTTCCTGGAAGTCCAAGAAACAACATGTTGTTTCGCATTCTTCTGCAGAATCTGAGTACAGAGCGATGGCTTTTGCGGTACGCGAGCTCATTTGGCTTATAAATTTGGTTCAAGAGTTGCAGGTACCTCAAAAGGGTCCGGTGGTTTTGTTCTGTGATTCTACAGCTGCAATTCACATTGCTAATAATGCTGTCTTTCATGAACGCACCAAACATATAGAGTTGGATTGTCATCAAGTCCGGGATAGAATTGAGGAGGGGCTTATCAAAACATTGCATGTTCGAACTGATCTTCAGATTGCGGATGTCTTTACTAAACCGTTGTTTCCGACTCAGTTCAACAAGCTTATTGGCAAGATGTCTCTCACAAGTTTGTACTTGACATCTTGAGGAGGGGTATTAAGATAGAAAATCCGGTTTACACTAAATCATACATTGGTTATTAGGTGAATGTATCCCGGTTATATCACACGCTCTATATAAAGAGCATTCATTGTAACAGAATCTGTATGATGAATAAGAAAAACATTTTCGATCATTTTTTCTCGTTTACATTCTGTTACGGTCACCGTGCGTTATTGATCTGGGCTCGGGATCAAAAGCTCATTCAATGATGGCCGAGTTCTGATAATTGCATCTTTAGTTCTTAATTAAAGATCTTGCTTCTTTTCAGTTATACCCAAAGTCTAAACAAACATTCACAGATTAGTGTTTAATTTCACCCTTTAACTTTCAATTGTCCACTATACACGTCTAACTGCATCCTAAAATGACTTATAAAAAAATAAAAACAAATGTTAAAACTCAATAAAATCATGAGATATCTACTTATCTATACTATTAAATTTGAATTCCTAATAGGATTTTACTCTAATTTTTATTTACGTAGTCTTATCATTCCTTTATTTGGATTATTTTAAATAAATTTTGGCAGGATCCTACTTGATTTTTACGGCTACCTTTTTCAGTAATTTACTCATTCTGCCATTCATTTTGAACCAAAATTATCACTCATTAAGGGTAAAAACGTAACTGAGCATTTGGAACATACTTCCCCTATTTACACACGAATATATTGTCTGAGCCCATCAAAACTACAGCCTAACATCTACAAAAGTCAAACTAATATAAAGGATGTACTTTTATTTCATAACTTTCAAAGTATATATTAATTCATATATACTACATATACAAAATATTATGTTTACGACATGATTAAAGTTATAATCTTATTACGATGATCTATATAATCATTCTTCTATTTTACAAGCATGTACATCACATATATATATATCATTATATATGTTATCAGAAATTACATGTTAATGGTTTGTATCAATGTATAGTATACATTGATATAATTCCTAACAATATTGGCAGTTTAAAATGATTTGATAGCCCAAAAAAATATAGCATCGTCGTGAACTACATTAATATTTGCCTAACAATATTCTTAATAATATTTGGTCCATTTATTAGTTTACAGCTGCAAATACAATAATATTTCAAAAGAAATTATGCTATATATACGAATATACCTATTAATATTTTAAAAGGATTTCAAAAACGGTAACGAAAAAGATTAGTAATGACTATACAAAAAAATTGTTTTAGAACACTTAAAGTATTAACTTCACCTTTTAATATTATAGACTTATCAAAACGAACTCAAACCAAAACAAAGCTCATTTGAAAGTGTATTGTTTTTATGAACAAAAATAAATTCCATACTAACCATTTGTTTATTATAATTCAAACTTTACATATTAATTAAAATATGTATAATGAAAAACGTAAATTTTTATTAAATTTGTAATATAATAGTATATATTAATAAGTTAAAATTGTAAATAAAATAACTTATTAATTTGTATAGTCACTACATAATTTTATTGATTAAAAGTATACCACTTTCATTATCTTTAAAAAAATTTAATTAGTATTTTGTAAACATAAAAAATCATTTTTAAAATAATAATAATAATAATAATAATAATAATAATAATAATAATAATAAGAAAGAGAACAATTACATTGAAATTTGCTATGAAATTTATGAGATTTTTTAAAATTTTAGTAAATATTAATTATTTTAAATGCAATTTTAAAAAGAAAACGAGTTTTTTAGTAAAATCAGTCCATACTATTAAAACAGAATCTGTAATAGAATTATGCCGTTAACTTTTACAGCTATTTTCATTACTATAACATTTCCTTATTTGGATTTTTAAATGTAATTGTCGCCACATATTATTGAACCAATGAGCTGTTTTTGATTTCTTTTAATCAATTTATTTAATACCCACGCAAATTAAAAGAAAACGGAAATAGAAACTGAAATTAATTATTGTTCATCTCTTTCTCCAAACGAAAATAACCTTCCACTAATATATAACGTTTCATTAGACCCATAGTTTTCGTGGTATACACTATGTAATCGTTCAATTCAACTAATGATTATATACCATAAAACATTGACATATATTAAAGATTATAGTTTTCTACTTTTGTTTTTGAGAAAAGGTTTTTTTTAGTTTTCTACCTTTACACTGTCATTTTATAGATATACTATTAACCTAATTTTGGAATAACAAAATGTTACCCAAACAATATTTTCGATATAACGTATATACACTCACGATAACTGTGTGGTTTTCTCTCTCATGATAGCTGTGTTTTTATAATATCATCCTGAAAAACTTAATATGTTAAGAATATTTTGTTAAGATTAACTATTTTGTGCTTTAATATCCTCAGAAATTTTAGAATCTCCTTAGCTATAAAAAAATGTATAACTTGTGCAATACATAGTTAATCATTGACTGCACTATATTTGTAACTAATTATTAAGATTACAAGCACCCAACTATAGGAACGTCGTTAATCATGAATTTTTAAAGTATATAAATATTTTGTGCATATCTTAATTGACTATCTAAAAATATTTAGATTCTCCAAATAATTATAGATTTTATAAATCACTAACATAAAATATCTTTTCGCGATCATCTTACAAGATGAGAATGTAAGAAACTATTCAAGTGAAAATAGATTTTATCCAATTATTCTAGAGCGTGGAAGAACATTCAAAATTTCTTTGGTGAATTTGTTTGCCTGAAAATATTATAAAACCCATATAGCCCACTATATTTCTTTGTTTTTAATTAAAAGAAAACATGAATATTATATTCAGATTTTCACTTTTTTAGTTTAAACAAATATTAAAATATGCAATGAAAAATAAATTTGTATTATATTTGTCAGTGTAATTGTTAAAAGTAAATTTAAACATTTTATAGAGTAAACCTTTTAAAAAATAAACTTTTTAAGGGTGTGTATTTAACTCAGAATTTGAGGTGATTTATATTAATTAAAATAAAAAATTCACTGTTACTCAAACGTGAATTTTAAAACTCATTTAAATATGTTTTTATTGGATTGACATTTCATAAAATATTACAAATCCATTGTTATTGAAAATAATTTAAATTGTGCAGTTTAAAGTTTTAAATGATTTTAGAGTGTTTGGATGGAGTTTCTTAGTAAAACAAATCACACACAATTGTAAATATATTAGCTTAGCAAATATTAAAACATATAATATTTAAATTAACAAAACTTTATCTCTATTAAATGAAATATTAAAAAGAAATAATACTATTTTATTCTATTAAAACTGAAGTACAAAATAATATTTGCCAATTTTTAAATGGTTTCTTACATATTTTCATTTCTTTTTTAACTAATTCTAACAATTTTATTTATTGTCATCTTTTATTACAAAGTATAAATAAAACTTACCTATTTTTAAGTGTTTTACTAAATCTTGTACATTCGTTTTTCACTCTTCTTAACTACTTCATTAATTATTTTTACCATAATAATTTGACATTTATTTTACACTAGCGTCAGCATGTTTTTCGGATTGACCGGCGTCTTAGTATAATGTATGCGTGTAAAATACTGTAATGAACATGTTTTAATACTTAAAGTTAGATGATTATACCTCAAAATATTTTTGATTGACAGCGGTGACCACCATGACACTGGAGCACTGAATTCTGCATAAGAAGGCAGGAGGGTTAAATTAAACACTACTTTGAGAATTGATAAGAAAGAGATGGGATCATATACAAATAATATCTTACAACCTACTATACGTCTAAAACATTATAGTCCCACTATGAATATTCGTTAGAGACCTAATTCTAGGTTGAAGAGGAGGGTGATTATGATACATTTTCATCCATTTTTACAGCCAAGGCGGAGAGGTTCAAATGTTGAGTGTCGGACGGCTGGTTGAGCAACAGAAGCACCAGAGGATGACATTTCGACTACTGGATGAAATCTATGCGGGTTTAAAAAATATGTGAGTTGATTTGAGATGCACGGCCCTGGTGTATGACATGAACTATATATATAGGTGAAAAGTTTGAAGCGGTTAGGAAACCCAGCCATTATTGAGGGTCTGAGTAAAGACTGGGAGATCTGTGAGATGTATAGATAGAGGAAGATTAACAGTTAATGTGTTTAATTGAAGAAGTAGAAACGATAACGTATGTGAGTGTGAGAAAGTTAGGATATGCAGCATTCACCCATTATCGTCGCGGTCCGTTACAGGAAACCGAGCACAATCGATCGTCGTACTCGCCGCCGTAGTGAGAGAAACGAAGAAGACAATTAGGTTAGCGCCATATGAGATGTTCCTGGGCCTTAAAAATTACGAAATAAAGCCCATTATCGCAGCACATGCGCACATCAAACTTAAGCCCATACGGTCCCCAAATTATTGAAGCACCAGCGTTTCATTTAATAGGACAGGTGTCGGCTAGGCAGCTTATAAATTTGTGCGCTGGCAGCTGAAGTGGACACCCTAGGAATGAAGGAAATTTGTACTTTATATAATTAGATGTTAACCATAATAGTTCGATATATTTAAATGAAATTTCTCCATTTTTAACAAGAATTCAACATTGTTAACAAATAGCTTTTTTTTTATTAAATTTGTTTACAGAATTAGTTAGGTATGAGTATTGTACGGTTTATTTCTTTAGGGTGTCGGGTTTGAAATGAGGCTCCATTTACGGGTATTATAAATGTTTGGGTAGATTTCGAGTCCCGAGTGGGTTTGGTTTTGGATTATAGAAACTTAAAAATATCCAAATAATCAAAAGTAACAATATTTTGGTTCAAGTATTTTGTACCAAAAGTAACCATATTACGGTTCAGATATTTGGTATCAAAACTAAAAATAACATAAAGAAACCAAATAACTATAAAACATAAAAATAAGATACCATCGAATCCGAACTATTTTCCTACTTGTTCGTTTTTTGGTAACATGGATCATCTCTTTTGGAGAGTTACTCCAAAGATGGATGACCACCAATTCGCATGGATATTGGGGTATATATGGAAAGGTCGGAACAATAAAGTGTTTAGTAATCTGGATATTGATCCAAGGGAAACACTTAGATTAGCAGAACTGAAATCGGCACTTTGGGCTGAAGCACAGGTAATCACTGATCAAAGAAGGGAGAGGCAAGTACAGAACATACCTAAATTAGAAACTACAGGACGATGGTGTTTCATAAATGGTTCGTGGAAAGAGAAGGAACTATTTTCGGGACAAGAATGGTATAGTACCTTACCGGGTTTTGATGGTTTATTAGGAGCAAGGAATGCAAGGGCGTGTCTATCACCTCTTCACTCAGAGGTGGAGGCGTTGATTTGGGCAATGAAATGTATGAAGAACTTACGACAGTTTCAGGTTACGTTTGCAACGGATTGTTCTCAATTGGTGAAGATGGTTTCAGAACCAGAAGAATGGCCAGCATTTGAAAGCTATCTGGAAGATATCAAGCGTTTACGAAGAAGCTTCCTCAACTCAGACATCATTCATGTACCCCGAACGGAGAACCTAAGGGCGGATAGCTTGGCACGTAGTGATAGAAAACAACCGTCTTTCGTCGTTCATATGGATGCAGAGTTGTCGATTTGGTTTACAGAGTCAATATGAGTCTGTGAATGTCTTACTGTAAAAAAAAAAAAAAACAAATAACCAAAGGTAATCATATTACCGGATTCGATTCTGATGTGTAAGAACCTAATAATATTCATATAATTAATTACAATACGTTATATGGTAAAACATGTAAAATATATAACACTAATAATAAAAAACAAATACCAATTTATAAAAAAATAAAAACCAACACCTGAAATTTAGGGTTTACTAATCAGTTGTACATGTATACATTTATCTAACTTAATTTTATAAACATTTTTTTTAAAGTTGAAAACTAATCTTTGTTAATTTCATTTTGAACTTGCTCGGCCCATGTCAAAATGTACGACTCACGTCTATCATATTCCTGAACTTTAGGTTTTACTAATCAATTGTACATGTTGATGTTTATGGACTGATGTACATGAAGATTGTTGTACACGTAAATAGTAAAATTTATGTGTACACGTGGATATACTATTGACAATATAAATATTAAAACATGAAAATAAATGTTATATATTTGAAAAGTTAGATTTGAATATTGTTATATAATGGTTGTGTATATGTATGTTATTAGAAATACATGTATTTCGATTTCCACAAACCTAGGTTGTACACATGTAAATTAACTGTGAGGGTCAAAATCCGGCAAAGATTTTGAGTAACTGATAAAACAATCCATTAAAGTTTACTAGTCAACTATGTCGAGATACGAAGTTCACATATGATGTGCCTAAACTAGAAAGCTCCACAAAATGTTATGACATCAACCTTCAATTTTTCCCATAGGGTGCCGATTGACATCAAGCTTCAATTTTGAGTCCTTATCCAAATTTTCAGGTTGATCTTCATCCTATAGATCGAAGAAATCTTCCATGGTAATTTCTCTATTCTAATCTAGGGCAAGATAACATCTTGATATATCGGTTCTCTTAAGTAGTGTCGACCGACATGGGAAGAATGTTTTGATCAACATTAAGATCGGATCACCAGTACCAGCTTCGTCCTCTCCGCTCAGCTCTCCAGATCAATGATGTTCATCACCCTCTGACATAAAGGGGTCGACAATCTGTCTTGGTTTCTGTTTTTGCCTCTTTGTAACCTTATCTGTTTGTTGAACTTGAATATCTGGCTTCTTGTCATGAGTGTTCGGGGCTTCAAATTTCTCACTCGACTCACTGTAGACAGTACCCAACTTCTTATATGATTCTACCATCGCATTCTGCTGGCTTTCCAGCATCTGTTCCATCATGGATTCCAGCATATTCTCTGGAGTTGCTGCAACATCACTGAGAAATTCGTTAAAGAAAGCGTTCTTAATGTTGTTCGATATCCTGGTGGTACCTGCTTGATCCAGTAAGCTGCATCCCAGTAAGAGAGTGCTGGAAGATCTCCAAGAAAGGTAGTCTTTAGAAATTCCATTGCAATTAATTTCAGAAGCAAAATTCCTCAATCATTTCAATATGAGCCACTGGTTGCTCGTGACGAAGACCATGAAAGGGATACTGACCAACAAGAGAGAGGAACATAGGGTTCAGCTCAAAAACATTCCTCTGGTATTCAGAATGATGCATCGCATACCTGTTGGCTTAGAACACCTCAGGCCTGTTGTAGTCTCTAAGTGCACTATGTCGTTAAGTCCCAGCAGTGACAATAACAGCAGTAGCATCTGGAATTGCATCCACATATGCATAAATTAATTGTCCTGCACTGTTGCGAGTACGACCTTCTTTATCTTGTAAGACCCCATTCTCATCGACCTTAAGTACGAGCACTTCAACCATCTATGTCTTTCCATGAGTGGTGTCGATCGACACTTTAGTGGTATCATCGGTTGATGTTTGGTTTCGAGAGGCGTCGCTCGTCATCATGCGAGTCTCGTACGACAATTGCCATCTTTCCTTTCGTTCCAGATACAGTAGCTGTTGGATTGAGAGCCCTTTCTCCTTGTTGCTTATGGTATTCATATGCATGTACCCGAAAAACACAAGGAAGAGATAATAAGTATTCTAAAAATAAAGTCCCAGTCTAAATCCTACACCTAGTCTAATGGTGATCAGAGTCCCTGATAGAAGCGCCAAATTTGATATACTCAAATTACACCAAGAGAAACTCTCTCAAATAAGAGATTGATTGTAATACTTAGGGATCAAATTCACCGAGACTTTATCTTTCAGACAATAGACTCGAGTTCTATATTAAACAAGGCAGTAAATAATAGAAAGCCATAAATAAAGCAAGAAAGTAAATATAGTAGTTGCAAATGATGGAAGAAGGGTGCTAGACTTAAGGTTTCATTCAGGATATCATAACTCATTTTTCTGTAGATATTAATGGTTTGATCCTAGAACTACAGTTTAGTATGTATGATATCCAACTTTCACTGCGAGTCTAATAAGATGCTAAATCCTATAATTCCAACTCTCGTATGGAAATAAATGAAGAGTGTCGATCAATACTACAAAGTGTCGATCGATACTTCTTTTAGACAAGCATTAATGTTCAGATCGATTTGTTCACTAAGTTCATTAAACCAGCTCTCGCATGCGCCTAACAAGTTAGCTCAACATGATTCTGTTCATGTAATTGACCAGCTCTCGCATGTGCTTAACACTTCAAGAAATATGAGTTTTGTTAGTAGTAGCTGATAGGGTTTTTTGACTTTCTGGTATGGTTGACACACCCCTTAGTTTTAGATAGCGTTTGTTTAAATGCAAACGCTATGATGAGTTGGTCCGATTTTAATTCTGCAAACGCTTTTTAGAAACACAGAATACATAGCACTGTTAGTTTTGAAACACTATGCATAATTAAAGCGGGAAAATATTTTCATTTTCTCTCTCACCCTTGTTTTATTTTCCCTCTCACTTCATCTCATTTGTCAACCCTCAAACAACCTTAAACCCTAAAATCTAAACTTTAAATACAACCCCTAAAACTCAAATATTGTCTTATTTTAAGCTCAAATCTTAAGTTTAAATTCAATTTTAATATTTCAAAAGAAATTAATTTCAAATATTAAATCCAAACCTCAAACCCTAAACTATAGACCTTTACCATACCCCAAATTAATCATATACCCTAAACTCTAACCAAAAATCTTAAAACTCTAAACTTTTTATTATTTAAGTTCAAATCTCAAATTTAATTTAAAATCTTAAATATAAAATCAAAATACTATCTCCAAACCCTATAGTTATATATGAATCTTAAATTTATTTAAATAGGTACTTTACATAAATGCATTTTTATAATATTTTTTTTAAAAAGAAACCTAGCTAGTCATTTTGTTATTTTTATATCATTAACTTTACAAATATAAATAATAATTTAATCTTTAAACATAACCTTTATAAATATCATTTTTTTGCTAATCCTCCTTCTTTTTCATATGTCAAAACTCTAAACCCTATATCCCTAAATTACAAACCCTAAACTTATAAGCATAACCTTTAATCTTTAAATATTTACATATAAAAGTAAAGAGTTTTTTCTATTCGTTGAAAGCAAAACACAAGGATTGCAATCTCTACCCTTAAAAATTTTAATCTAAGGGTGGAGATTGAAACAAATGCTGGAATGGACCAAAAAATTCTAAAATAGACCTCTTCTTTTATTAATTAATTTGCATTTTGTTTAAAAATAAAAAAGTAAAGAAATGACCATTATCCTTATAAAAGTTGATAAAATTACCAACCCAACCATTTAAAATCCGACCAAGATAACATCATCTGAATAAGGGTTGGTTTTTTTCAAATCCCTAATTGTTTGGTTCTTCCCCTTTTCAAAACCATTTACGGTTCGATTTTTTTACAAATTTTTATCTCAATTTTTTTTAATCTCGATTCTCTTCCTCAATCTGTATTTTATTCATCAACAATCATCATTTTATTAATCAATTATCTATTTATCTTTCTCTTTTCTTATCCATTGATGTTTCCCTCTTTCTAAATTGAAATTAAAAAAAAACTTCAGATTATGGGTTCTATCATTGTTATCTCAAATCTATCAACCATAATCATTTTTGGTCAAATCGATCAACCCATCATCTTCTTCAATCAATTTTCTACCATTTTAAACCGAATCTCATCACCAGTGTATGATATTCACGACAATGAAGAACACAAACTATTACAAGTACTACTAGTATAACTCAAACGAGTATAACTGGTACAACTAGAGTACGTATAACTAGTATAACTAGTACAACTCAAATGCTTATAATTAGTATAACCGATACAACTATAACAAATATAATTAGTATAACTGGTACAATTTGAACGTAAATAACCAATACAACTTTGAAACTTTATTCAGACAACTTATCAGCATATCCATTTTCTGCTAAATCTATATTTGATTAATGATCATCTGAGATTATGTGATGTGATCAGTTGTCTAAAAGAATTGGATTTGAAGTTGACAGAGAGAATGGACGACAGATTTGCATTGATGGATGAAACAATTCGTCTTCTGACATAAAGAGTAGATGAATTGGAACAAGAAAAGTATCAACGAGAAAATTGGTCATTTGGTGGTTTGAAACCAGTGGAAATTTAGGAGGTAAAATCTTGTTAATGTTGCATGATTTCAAACTTGAAGTAAATGTTGTTGGTTTTGTGTTGCCATGTCGGTTGAGGAATCAGCTAAGGAGGATGGTTAGAGCGAGAAAGAGCCTGAGAAGTGATACCACTCAAATTACCCTAATGAGTGATTTATACTCTCTCAAATAAAAGGTTGAGTTGTAGTACTTAGAGATCAAATTCACAGGGAGCTAGGGAACCTAAGAAATCTAATATGATTTGTTAAGCAAGATGGTTTTAGAGATTTAAATGTAAATTACAGTTTAATATTGAGCAAGTGTTTGTTCAATATGATTGGTTGAGGTTTTGGTGTTTAAAAAGGAAATAGTTAGACTTAGGATTTTTATTCAGGAATCTTGGGATTATAATCCTACAAATGCCTAATGAGATGCATGCATGATAATGTAAGGCTCAACTACTTAGTCAACAAGTCCATCAGCGTTCACAGTGTTTGGACTTGTCTATTAACTAGATATAATGATCTCAACTTTCGTTATTTTGATCAATAGAAAGTGTCGATCGATAATCCTATAGGGATATCGATCGATACACCTTTTGCTCCGTCGATCGATTATTCAAGTATGATATCGATCGACGCGCTATAGTCAAGCTTTATGTGCGGGTTGAATTATAGCATACTAAGCTCACTAGATCAGCTCTCGCATTGCTCATAGCAAGAAACATAGTTCAATTAGAATGTTTTCAGGATGAGAATGAAGCTCTCGCTTTTATCAATCAATCAGGTTCTAGGTAGCTAATCTAGAGACATACATTAATGAACAATCCTAATGACAATTACACAACTCAGCAATCTATAGTTGGGGGTAATCCCTCCTAACCTATTTAAACCCTAAAATCTAACAATGGAACTACTTAGACATGGCTAAGCAATTCATAACATCAATAAGTATGAAAACTTCATTAAAATAGTAAATAGATATTAATGGAGTTTCAATCACAAATTATAACTTTTGATCTTCTCTCCAATCTATCAAAATCCTAAAAACCTTTGCTGTGAAAATAATAAAACAAGAAAAGCACTCTCTGCCTCTAACATAGCGGCAAAACTTATATAATTAGGGTAAAGCTCGTCAGGGGTAATATTGTAAAATGGTGAAGACTTGGGCTTCAAGTCGGCTGTGACCAAACGGGCTTTCTACGCGCTTCGCTGTCGATCGATACACAAATGTGAGTATCGATCGATTATTCATCTCCAATATCGACCGATGGTCGAGCTCGATGGTCATCTCGGGTGCTTGCTCTAAATATCTCCAAAATGCTCCAAAATCATCACTTATCTCCAAAACAATCCCGATCTTATAAATATAATAAATAGACTCTATAATATAATAATTA
>NC_027755.1:8138032-8144374 GCF_000695525.1 Brassica oleracea var. oleracea
AAATCCATGGTCTATCAACTCCCCCAGACTTACCCTTTTGCTTGTTCTCAAGCAAAACAAACAGACAGTCTCTTTGAAAGAGGTTTAAAACAGCAGGGATTCACATGATTTAAAACTTAGAATCATCACCTCTACAATATTGCAATCCACATCTAAGAAGTTCTAATCACAAAAGCACATTATACCATATCCTAGCTTAGCAACAAAATTCATCTAGCCAACAACTTAGCAAATCTTGTATGTCATTCCACTATACCAACCTCATTTCTTAGCATAAATAAAAGTGCATGCTTTACCTTGGGAGTATCGATCACAGGATGCAAAGATTTCCAAACAAGTATCTGGCCCTGCAGGTAAACATTAGTTCCTATCCTCTCTCTTTACTAATTTTCTCTCTTAGTCAAAGTCTGCTTATATGCAAGATCATTGGCTAAGATTGGACATGCTTCCATGAATCAAGCCTTCATGGTGGCTGTCACCATGTCCTGTTCACTTCTTTTTGACCTATATCCTAGAATTATTTGTGAAGCAAGCTTTAATAGTTGTAGCCACCAACTCCTGTTCTAATCTTTTACCTATGAAATTCTTATGAAGCAAGCCTTAATGGTTGTGGCCACCAAGTCCTGTTCGAATTCCTTCCTAATAAATCTCTACATATATATATTATAATAATTTTTTTTTTTATAATTAGAAAATAAAGAGAGAAAGGGTGATAAATCTATATACACAAGGCTTTACCTTCCATACTTATTTGAAGAATCAGATCCCATGCATACCAAGCCCCAAGACAAGAAGTTGTGTCAAGTTTAGTGTTGGATCAGCTTTGGTTCCTTCAAAACAATCTCAGCAAGAGTGGATAGTTGACAGGTTGATCCACTTTAGTATCTTTAGTACTATCTGCAATCAACAAGTCTAGAATGGTGCAAAAGAGTGGTTAGATATCTAGCAAAATCTAAAAGTTCATAATCCCCTTCTTGACTCAATAATAACTTAATTTTGAAAACATTATAGTAAGACTAATAAGTAAAGAAATATCAGTAAATCTCCTCCCAGACTTAAAACGACACTATCCCCAGTGTAAACTCAGTCGGAATTATGGTGAGAAACAAATCATAAGGACTCAATGTAACAAGTAAGAACGATATACCAGATCAGAATGAATGCCGACCGATGTAATGATGTTGTTATCGGTCGACGCTGCTAAGGCCATGTCGATTGATGTCGATAGTTTCGCGTCGGTCGATATTGATGGAAATCGTCTACTCGGTTCTTTTTTTTATTTTTTTTATTCTTATGACCTTCAATAATTAAAAACCAACATAAATAGTATATTAATAAAAAATTAATGAATATTACCTAATAGTGGGTTGGTGGTTTGCCTCCCACTCAGTGATTTGTTATAGTCATTTAGCTTGACTTTGGAGGTGATTTGGCTAGTAATGTTGAGAACTGGGACTTATTGGAAAACAAGTATCCATCTCTTCTTTGCGCTTGTTGAACCATGAACCAGTGAAGTCTCTCATAGCTTCATCCCCTCTACACCATTTTTCTTTCATTGTTGCAGTTGTGTTTTCCATCCTCTGCAATCTTTCTTCAAGACTCTCCAGGTTGAACTGATGTCTCCTAAGTGTGGCGTAAGTGTCAGCTGAGATCTCATCTCCATGGTAATGTGTGTCGGACATGTCTGATGTCATCTTTGGTACTAGCGGCCTCGGTTTGTAGCATCGTCGACCGATGTTCGATGGTGAATGTCGGTCGATATGTTGTTGCGTCTGTCGATCGATAACGATGCTTCTGGTCGACGGGCAATGTAACTATGAATCTCCATCAATACCCCTTGTATAGATTTAATCTTAGAAGTCAAAGCACTAATGCTAAGATCCATTGGGAAATAGATGTCATCACATCTCCCATCGAGCCTCTCTTATGTAGTTTCTAGAGCTCTATATATCCCTTCTACCAACTGATCGATCTCTTCCCTGGTGTGAAAATATTTTTGAGACTTCATCGTATGTGGGTGTGGTGGACTGTCGTCGATTGATGCTGGCATGTGGTTCTCGATCGATGTGCGATGATGCTTGTCGATCAATGGAGGTTGTCAGCTGTCGATCGATGGAGGTCGTCTTCTGTCGACATCGGTCGCGTGCTGAATTCTGGCTATGTCTGTGGGAACTGAAATTCGCACTGTCGATTTCCGTTTAAATTAGGAAAGAAGGAGAACCCTAATTTCCCAGAGGTCCCGGATATCTGCTAATACCACACGCTAAGCAATCAGAACAGGAGTTAACAACGATAAAGTATAAAAATCGTAAGAAGAGAGCAAAGAGAAGTCTTATTCCGAATTTGCGTATGAGCGTTTACAACAAGGTATAAGCCTGGGCTCGAGAGCTGTCGGCGAGATTCCTAGTTCTAACAACCCTAAGACGGCTAAACCTAATTGAGTCGCAACTCGAATAACAAACACGGAAAGTTGCCTAATTGCCCAAAGTGCTAAGTTTTCTCTCAAAAGTCCTCCCCATGCTTCTCGCCTAGGACTACTTATATACTGGCTCCTGGGTCGGTTTGCGCTTTTCCTCTTCTGCCCTTAAGCCGTCATACCGTAAAAATGGAGATATTCCATTTTTTCCGATCCTCGTAATTATCTTCAAAATTTCGTATTTATCCGCGGAAACCTGACATTTATCTTTCCTTGCGAACCAAGTGTTAACTGTCATGCTGCTTACGGGCTGTTGGTTAAGAAATCGTAAGTTGGGCCTCGAGTCTAGTCTAAGGTCCCTTTGGGCTGTCTTCTGATTCGAAGCGTTTATTACGGCTTCTTTCGATAAAGAACGAACTTTCCGCGGTTTTTACCGTAAAGTTTGATTGATGACTTAGAATGGCGGAAAACATGAAATGGGTTCGCTACGGTATTCGGGAGATAGCATCGAAGGGTAGACGAGAATGCATGGACAAATTGTCGTATCGATGTT
Source organism: Brassica oleracea var. oleracea (assembly GCF_000695525.1). Lineage (NCBI taxonomy): Eukaryota > Viridiplantae > Streptophyta > Magnoliopsida > Brassicales > Brassicaceae > Brassica > Brassica oleracea. The sequence continues at coordinate 8,141,002 of NC_027755.1, forward strand.
TCGGAAGAGCTCGGTATCTACGTAGCGACCGAGCTTCGGCTCGAGCTCGGTCGCTACGTAGCGACCGAGCGGAACGGGCGTTCGGTCGCTACGGAGCGACCTCTTTTGCGACCTTTTTCAAGTTCTTTTCTGATGTCTCGTGTTTCCTCCGCAACGCTTTTCGTAAGAAAGGATCTATTTCAAAAAGGTATTTGTCGAAGAAAGTTCTCATTTTCTTCTTCGGACGTTTTGAATGTTAACATCGTCGTGACCGTTTTTGATCCCAACAGTTAGCCCCCCAGCTCGTTAGAGTCGAGACTCTAGCGCACGGTTTGACGATTTTGGCAAAGTTAGGCGTATTGAACGAAGTTTACTTCAGACTTCGAGGAAGAAAATTCTTGAGAAAGTATATATTAAAAATATAAAATTCCGAGCCCATACTTCTATAAGTAGTGAGCTCTTGTCATTCATTTGCTTCACACCTTCCCTTCTTCAAACCTCCAAAACCTCTCTAGCTCCAAATCTTTTGCCTTCAACATGTCTTCTTCCCATGGTGACAAGAGAAGTTCCGATGTTGAGATGGGCGAGGCCGCCTCTCCGGCTCCGATTCCGACTTCTCCGGTCGAAGCACCAGCTGACGTTGCCGACCATCTTTTCTTTCGAGAGAGACTAGTTCGTCGCCAAGCCGAGAAGGAACAGGTTCGAGCCAGCGCCGAGTTCCCATCCTCTTCTGCATTGGACATTGCTCCGGGTCATGGGACCGAGGTCGTCACTCCGCGAGATGCGGGAACTCTCGCAGGTTCGGGCGTTCCGGATGCTTCGGCTTTACCTGCCGGATCGTCCACGACTCCGGTTCTTGTCGAGGATAAGGAGAGGGCTGCTGACTCTATGCTTCCTCCTCCGGCCAGGAAAGAGATCGTTCTAGCGCTGCACGCTCCTAGTGTTGTTCCGGTTGCTCAGCCTAAGGGCCGGAAGAGGAAATTTACCAAGGGCGGTAACGGGGAATCTTCGCAGCAAGGAGACTTGAGCATAGCGTCGGGGCTTCGCGGAAAGGTTTGTTGCTCACTTACTCTCTTGATTGTTATATATTTCTCCAAAAGACAAAGAATCCCTAACTTTCACCTCGTTTCGCAGTTCATGTCGTTGATCGACGGGATGATCAGGGAGTGCGGTTTTGAGACCAGTCGTCTTGCCGGGGAGTTGTTGGAATTGCAGGGTAGATGGTCCGAAACTGAGGCCATGTTGACGGCTGTCAAGGATTCTCACTCCGTGAAAGTGTCGAAACTCGAGGTCACGATAGGGGAGCTTGAGAGGGACCTCGGGAAGACGGCGAGTTCATTGCTTAAGGAGAAGAAAGCCAGGAAGGCCAAATCTTCGGAGGTGCGTCAGCTTCAGCGTCAAATCAAGGGCGATGCAGGATTAGCAAGCCGCGGGATCCGAGAGGCCACAGACGCCCTTCGTTTTGAGTTTCAGTCTCGCTTGGCGAAGATCTCTGCTTTTCTGGGCTCCCTCGAGTGCATCCGGAACAGGGATTTAGCATTGGCGACGATTGAGGGCGGGATGGCCCTGGTTCAGTCGTTCCAAGGTGAGACTCCTCCGACCTTAGAGGCCGAAGAGGCCCGACTGTCCGCCTGCAAGGGAGATTTGGCGGTCGTGGATGGAGATTTCGATCTCATCCCAGCTGACCTGAAATCCGCGTGCTTTCTTCCGACGTGTTCAGAAGGCCCAGAGGGGAAAGATTCGGTGTTCGGGCCCAGAGGGGAAAGATTCGGTGTTCGGAGAACGCGGAGGTGATGCGGCTCCAGGCTTGGACGAAGCGACGGGTGAAGAGAGAGCGTGAGTTCTGAGGATGACTTTGGTTTGATCTCTTGCGAGAGATTTTTTTTATGTTTGATGTTCCAGCCTTAAATGGCCTCATTTCGTGTTTCGGGACTGGCCGTATGTGGCTTTGAATCCCTGCCGCTCTGCGGCTTCCTTTTTATGACAAGATGATTGAGTTGCATTTTTCATAAGCTTACGTATGGCGTGGAAGAAGGGTGATGAGTTGTCGTCTCATATCCTTTTTCGATGTGAAATGTTTTGTTCGTGATCCGTCTCGAGAGTTTTTCCGCGAGGTATCGACTTCGCGGGATATCTGAAGGTGTCGAATATAAACATAGAGGCATGGTTTTGGGATCTCGTATCTTTTGGATATCATGCCTTGAGATGTTAGAGACTAGTGCGCTGGGTTTAGGGCAAGACCTAGGTTTACTTTCGGTTTTAAGATTTTATGCGGTGACTAGCCGGTTATCGATTTATCTGTCGCGATTTTAACCTGATTCATACCGATTTAAAGTCCGCGATAGGTTCTCGGCTTATATGACTCGTTAGATATGAATCGAGCATCTCTCCGGAGACAAATTTTAAGCCAATCGGAAGTGCTGGACCAAAATTTCGGGTTTCTTTTATAGCGCTATTATCCTTGTGTCGGATGTACGAGAGTCATCTTCGTGAGATGGCTATGTCTGTTTAGGACGTTCGAGAGTTCGATGTGATCAGAACCGGACTTGGCGGCGGATGCCGTCGTTTAGAGTTTTTGCGCAAAATATGTGTTAAAATGTTCATCATTTTTTTACGGAGTGTCCGTTTTCGTTGTTCAGAAGAAGTCACTCTCGAGGCATTTCTCGCGACGTCTCGCGATGCCAAAGGCTGCTTCTCCCTAATGGCTTATTTATTTTCGAATGTCGAAAATGTTTTGCGGATGAAAAATAATTTGCTTGGTTAAGATATGTCAGAAACATCGACGGCATGGTCGGATGTTTTCGAATTTGAGAGTATACGAGTCTACGTATCCACTCCCCCCCCCTTTTTAATGAGGGGGGACAGCTTAATTTACCTTTCGACAAACTGCATACGTACTCCTTAGCGCTCGATCTCGGCGCTCGTTAATGAGATCGAGATCATCGAGGAGTATTGCGTTGTTGAGCGCCTCTCGTTCGGGAAGTAATCTTCTTCGAACACCGGGGAACTCTACTTCTGCGGGAATCATGCATTCCGTTCCGTACACCAGAGCGAAAGGGGTTTTTCCTGTTGCTCGCCTTGGGGTGCTACGGTGGCACCAGAGGGCTCCCTCGAGTTCGTCGGCCCACCCGGTTTTTTTGGCCTCTAAGCGTTTCTTCAGTCTGTCGAGAATTGTTTTATTAATCGTTTCAGCTTGTCCGTTATACTGCGGATACCTGGGCGTCGACTTGTTAAGTCGTATCTTCCATTTTCCGCAGAACGCCTCGAGCCAGATGGAGATAAACTAAGATCCGTTATCGGTTACGATTTCGTAAGGAACTCCATGCCTACAGATGATGTTTCTCCATACGAAACTTTCGACTTGGACATCTTTTATACTCGCGTACGAATCTGC
>NC_027755.1:8144872-8145498 GCF_000695525.1 Brassica oleracea var. oleracea
TGCCAGCGATCTTCCACCGGAATGGTTGCCGCAGGACCCAGAATGTACTTCTTCCATCACTTTTCTTGCTTTTTCCCCTTCCAGGCACGTTATGAGTGGTCCGGAGAATCTCCATTTGTAAATTTCGCTGTCCACTGCTACGTAGCGCGCGGCTTGTGTTCGGTCTTTGCGGGCTGCCCATTTCTCGGTGGAAAGGTGTCTGTTGATAATGTAGTCTTGAATTGCCTGCAGCCATGGGGTATCGCAGCTGTAATCGGATTGCTCCGATTGCGGTTGTATCGTAACTTCTTCTTCTTCGTCATCTTGACCTTCTATGAGGTTGACGACGATTGGTGGTCCGATGATCGGGTGGCCGCTGCTTGGGTGTTCGATGAACTCGACCGGAATTACCCTTTTGAGTCCTGGATCAGAACTTGATGCTAAGGCCGCGAGAGCATCTGCCTGGATGTTTTCGGAACAGGGAATTCGCGTGAGGGCAAAATAGTCAAACTTTGGGCTAGTTTTTGGACCAGTTTGAGGTACGCATCCATCCGTTCGTCTCTGGCTTCATACTCTCCGCTGAACTGACTTGCTACTAACTGGGAGTCACAGTAAGCGTGGATGTTTCGTATCTTCAAGCCGTGAGC
>NC_027755.1:8149602-8150228 GCF_000695525.1 Brassica oleracea var. oleracea
GATCTACACTAAAACATCCTAGAACTAACCTAATCACCCTTGATCTCCCTAACCCATGAATTCAAAAGGTGATTACTCACTAATCTCCATGATTCCTCTTAAAACCATGGTGGATTTCAGAATAATCATGTAGAGAAATAGATAAGAAATCAACAAGAACACAAGACGAGAGCAATCAAATCTGAATCAAAAGAAGTTTTCACTAGTTGTTCTCTGCCAAAAGATTATCTTGCCTCCCATGACTTACAAAAGTACTTAAAAACATAGGTTTTCAGAAATAAAAACGTGCATAATGAAATGACCAAAAGGCCCTTGGAAAAACATGAGTTCGACAGGAACGGAGCGACCTCGGCACGTCGCTGCGAGAGGTCGCTCCCGGGTCGTTTCTTCGCGAGCGACCTGGCTGTGTCGCTCCGAAGACGTCGCTCTCGGGTCGTCTCCTCACGAGCGACCTGGTTGTGTCGCTCTGAAGACGTCGCTCCGGGCTTCGTTGGGTGTCGTCTCGCCATGGAAACGCGAGCGACCTTGGAACGTCGCTCTGGGAAGTCGCTCTGGCAAGGGTGTCTCGCGATAGAAACGCGAGCGAACTCTCTACGTCGCTCTGGCAAGGTCGCTCCGGGATGTGT
>NC_027755.1:8150475-8169546 GCF_000695525.1 Brassica oleracea var. oleracea
TCAAGCCGTGAGCCAAACGCAGCCCTGCGATGAGTGCTTCGTATTCGCCCTCGTTGTTTGAGGCGTGGAATTCCAGTATGAATGATTGCTCTAAGATCTCGCTCATCGGAGATGTGAGGCAAATTCCGATGCCTGATCCCTGCTTGGACGAGGATCCGTCGACGTGGAGGAGCCAAGTGGAATTTGGTTCCTCGTTGGTTATGGTCTCTGTCGGTAGTTCGACCAAGAAGTCTGCAAGCACTTGTGATTTTGCGTTTGTTCTCGGTCGGTACTCGATATCATACTCGCTCAATTCGATCGCCCATTTGGCCAACCAGCCCGATTGACTCAGGCTATACAAAATCGTCCGTAGGGGTAAAGTTGTGAGGACGACGATCGTGTGGGATTGGAAATATGGTCTTAGTTTTCGGGCCGGTGTTATGACAGCGCATGGTAATTTTTCCATTAGCGGGTACCTAGATTCGGCATCCAGCAAGGTTTTGCTTATATAGAAAATAGGTTTCTGTTCGCCGCGTTCCTCCCTGATCAGCACGCCGCTCACAGTTGTTGCCGATACAGCGATGTACAAGAACAAAGGTTCCCCCTCCACAGGTTTTGCAAGGACTGGAGGGGAAGCTAAATACCACTTCAGCTGTTGGAAAGCGTTTTCGCATTCTTCCGACCATTCGAATTTTTTATTTCCCCGTAAGACATCGTAGAAGGGCAGACACTTGTCCGTTGATCGTGACAAAAATTGGTTAAGTGCCGCGACCTCACCGGTCATCCTTTGGACTTCCCGCTTATTCTTCGGTGAAGCCATCTCGATCAGTGCGTTGATCTGTTTTGGATTAGCTTCGATGCCGCAAAATGTGACTAGGTAGCCGAGGAATTCCCCTGATCCTACGGCAAACCTTCATTTTGTCGGGTTGAGCTTGGAGGGAAACGTGATCCTTTGCTTGGAGGGATTTTACGAGCATGTCGTCGATATAAACCTCCATCGTTTTACCGAGTTGTTGTAAGAACATACGGTTCACGAGTCGTTGGTAAGTTGCGCCAGCGTTTTTGAGGCCGAAGGGCATTACCCTGTACCAATAGGTTCCGCGATCGGTAATGAACGCAGCCTTCTCGCGATCGTCAGGGTTCATCAAAATTTGATTCTAACCTGAGAAAGGGTCCATGAAAGACAGAAGTTCGTTACCCGCCGTTGCTTCTACTAATCGATCGATATGTGCCACATCGCACTTTCGTGAGAACTTCTCGCAATCTCCGGAGATGATTCGTCGCGACAGACTCTGACCACAGGTTCGCAAGTTAGTTCGCGTTTTTCCTCTTGGGCCGTGATGTTACGAGACTGCCAGAAGAGTTCCGCCGAATCTTGACTTCGCGAATCCTTGTTGGAGATCTTTTTCTCCGCTTTTCTAGGAGTGATCTCGAGGTCTGGTCTTTTTGGTTTTTTTTCTGCGGCGTAACAAACCTGTGATACTCTTGGGTTTCCCCATATTACCTTGACTACGTTAGGGGTTGGAAACTTGAGGCAAAGATGGTACGTTGATGGGATGGCACGCATGGTGTTCAACCATGGCGTTCCCATGAAAATGTTGTAAGACGCGGGCCGGTCAACGACTAGGAACTCTGTGACTCTTGTCACGGTTCCGGCTTTGACTGCGAGATTAATCGACCCGTAGGCCATGGTTATTTCTCCCAAAAGTCCCAGTAGTGGGCTAGGGTATTTCACGATTTCGGATTGATCGATCCCCATTTTCTCGAGAGTAGCTTTGAAGATGATATCGGCCGAACTTCCGGTGTCGATTAGCACCCTAGCGACGTCGACATCTCAGATCGTCAGCTCGATAACAAGGAGATCGTTTCGAGGTTTGGCGCGATCGACCGTTGCTCCCCCCTTGAACGAGATGACGTTCGCGCGCGTCGAGTCTTGCATATCGTTCCTGATCGTTGAGTGGCGTTTGCGGGTTAGATTGATCCGCAGGGCGCTGGTGTTGATGGACTGTCGATCGATTCTTGTGGGAACCGAAATTTGCACTGTCGATTTCCGTTTAAATTAGGAAAGTAGGAGAACCCTAATTTCCCAGAGGTCCCGGATATCTGCTAATACCACACGCTAAGCAATCATAACACAAGATAACAACGATAAAGTATAAAAATCGTAAGAAGAGAGCAAAGAGAAGTCTTATTCCGAATTTGCGTATGAGCGTTTACAAGAAGGTATAAGCCTGGGCTCGAGAGCTGTCGGCGAGATTCATAGTTCTAACAACCCTAAGACGGCTAAACCTAATTGAGTCGCAGCTAGAATAACAAAGACGAAAAGTTGCCTAATTGCCCAAAGTGCTAAGTTTTCTCTCAAAAGTCCTCCCCATGCTTCTCGCCTAGGACTCCTTATATACTGACTCCTAGGTCGGTTTGCGCTTTTTTTCTTCTGCCCTTAAGACGTTATAACGTAAAAATGGAGATATTCCATTTTTTTCTGATTCGCGTAATTATCTTCAAAATTTCGTTTTTATCCGCGGAAACTTGACATTTATCTTTCCTTGCGAACCAAGCGTAAACCGTCATGCGGCTTTCGGGCTGTTGGTTAAGAAATCGTAAGTTGGGCCTCGAGTCATGTCTTAGGTCCCTTTAGGCCGTCTTCTGACTCGAAGTGTTTATTACGGCATCTTTCGATAAAGAACGAACTTTCCGCGGTTTTTACCGTAAAGTTTGATCGATGACTTAGAATGGCGGGAAACATGAAATGGGTTTGCTATGGTCTTCGGGAGATAGCATCAAAGGGTAGACGAGAACACAAGGACTAATTGTCGTATCGATGTTTCGGAAGAGCTCGGTCTCTACGTAGCGACCGAGCTTTGGCTCGAGCTCGGTCGCTATGTAGCGACCGAGCGGAACGGGCGTTCGGTCGCTACGTAGCGACTGAGCTTTGGCTCGGGCTCGGTCGCTACGTAGCGACCGAGCGGAACACGCGTTCGGTCGCTGCGTAGCGACCTTTTTCGAGCACTTGTCCGATGTTTCGTGTTTCCTTCGCAAAGCTTTTCTGAAGAAAGAATCTATTTGGAAAAACTATTTGTCGAAGAAAGTTCTCGTTTTCTTCTTCGGACGTTCTGAATGTTAACTTCGTCATAACCGTTTTTGACCCCAACAATGTCTTGCTTCATCTCCTCCATGCAAGTAGTTAGCCAACTGATACTATCATTCAATAGTAGACGCCATCAAGCTTCATCTGGAAAGCTTCTTTGTTCTTCTCGTGTTTTCTACAGACTCCATTGAATATCTCATTGATCTCGTCCTTGGTGTCGATATCTGGTACCAACTTTGTCTGTGTGAATGAGCTAGCATGTTCAAGAAGACATATGTAGCTTGGCTCATCTCTCGAAGCTCTGTCCATAACTCGTGTGATATCCGTGTTGTGAAGACGAATGGTGTTTCCATCTAGATCTCTGGCGTATCCCTGTTCATCTATGTAGATGCCATACTGATCTTTTTCTTCCCAGTAGAATCTCCTGGTACCGTGGGAATCAAAAGCTCTTCTGCAGAATTCTGGCTGTCTGTCGACCGATGTTGGGACGGCAACGTCGATCGACGTTTGAGTTGGATGGCGAGATATTTGTATGAAGCAGTTGTCTATGCCACCAGCTGTGTCATAGAACTCCTTTGTAACCTTATGTTCTGGATTGCTGTGTTGATGCATGAACAGATTGTCTGCTCCATTGGCTGTCTGAAGGATATCAGCGATATCTTCTCGAGATACGTGTAGTGTGCGGCCTTCTATTGCTTTTGCGTAGCCATCAGAGTCCCTGAAAATACCAAATTCGTTTGGAGTTAGAGACTGGTTATCGAATTTATCTTTTTCGCTTACAGTGGTGTTTGGTATTGAATGGTTGTCGATTGATGTTGCATGGTTGTTGTCGATCGATTGTTGGTGATGAGTGTCGATCGATGGGCGGATTGCCCTGTCGATCGGATGGCTGAAACGAGTTCTTTCCCAAGCAGCTTCTACTCAAATTTGATCTATTCCATAGCGTCTTTGCATGTTGAGCAGCTCCTCATCTGTGAAACTGTCTTGTAGTTTATTTGCTCCTAGTGCTTAGGTTGCTGTTTCTATTGCAAAACTTTCGTGGTAGTGTTCATATGCCCAACTGCCAATCAAGTAGTCTCCTTCTTGTGCACGATTCACTTCAGTGTCGATCGATTTGTAGTAGGCAGTGTCGGTCGATGCTCGTTTTAGGTATCATTGATGAGGTTGAGTGTCGATCGATGGCCAGCTTGGCATGTCGATCGATGGTGCATTCCTTTTCCAGGAGGAATGATGTAAGAGTTTATCTTCCTCATCAAGGATGGCTCTGTACTCAGTAGCTCGTTCCCTTACATAGTCTTCATCATACTTTTCTGTATGCATTTGTTGTCTGGTGTATGCGACAATAGCGGGATTGTAGTAGTCGTTCTCCCAATCATCTGGACGACTATCGACCGATTCGTCATGTGGTATGTCGGTCGATTTCTGATGGCCATTGTCGATCGATGTTGCTGTGTGAGTCTCGATCGACGCTGAGTATTCTGTCTCGTACTCGGCTCCACAGTGGCGAGCTGCAATGATTCCTGGATCATTGATTCTTCTGGAGATCGTCTGTGGCGTTTTGCCTGGGATAGGGTCGTAGTGGGCATTAGGATCGATGAGTGTTAGACACAACTGGTTGGTTTGCAAGTTGCACACTGCTCCCACTGTTGACAAGAAAGCTCTCCCAAGTAGTAGAGAAGAGTTCCAGTTTAACTTGATGTCCAAGACATGGAAATCAATTGGAACTAGGGCATTACCAATCTGCACCTCTAGGTCTCTCACAATTCCTCCTAAGTTCCCCTGGGAACAATCCACAAAGGTGAACAATTCCTGCGAAGGCTCCACCTGCAGACCCAGATGGTCTGCCATAACCCTAGGTAGGATGCTGACTGATGCTCCTGTGTCGCACAGATGTTGTTGTTAGCATGTCGATCGATTCGTACGTTAACAGGGTTAGGCAGATGTGGGTGTTTTTCTGTGAACTCCTCGCGGTTGACTCCGTAGTAGTCGTCGATCGATGCTCTAGAGTTCCTGTCGATCGATTTGGACTAGTGTATGTCGATCGATGTTCTAGGTCTAGCGTCGATCGACACCAGTGTGATCCGCCAAAACTCATCAAAGTTTCTACCTCGAAATCTCCTTCTTGCAGCTTCTCTTCCTTCAGTACTTGCCAAAAATCATCCTCAATGATGGCATTCACGTGGTGTTTCATTACATCATCCCTTCCCCCTCTTGTTGAGGCTTCCTGCCTCTTAGCAGCATCTCCTGTCTGCACAAATTGCATCTCCAACTTCTTCACATGAGTGCTCAAAGTCTGAAACTTTGTGTTCAGGTTGGTGTAGACAGAATCTATCTTCCCATTGAAGTCCACTGTCATTCGCTGCTGTGCTAAGCATCTCTTCAATCTTGCTTTCTTGAGTAGGCAGCGGTGGCTTCTGGTAGTAGGAACTTCCATAATTCCTGTTGTTGCTGTAGTTGTTGTTGTAGGGTTTCTGGTATTGTGAATTTTGGTTTAAATTACTCATATTTCCATAGGAGTTTCTGTTTCCACCCTGGTTTCCAGAACCTTAGAATCCAGTTCCACCAATGTTGTTCACCTCTTCTTCCTCTACTCTACCCTCTACAGCTTCTGCATCCTCAACAAAGCTAACCTGCTTACTGAGAAGCTTGTGAATATTATCAAGCTTTGCCTTCACCTCATCCATCTGATCATTCCCAAGGATGGTGGCAGATCTTTTCATCTCAAAATCATTGTTCTTGGTGCTGTTGCTGGATGCTAGGTTTTCAATAACCTTGACTGCCTCCTCTGGATTCCTGGTGTTGAAGTTTCCATTGCTGGAAGCATCAAGAGCCATCTGATACTGCACCACGATGCCGCTGTAGAAAGTACTGAGTCGTTGTACTTCATTGAATCCATGGTGTGGACAGTCTCTCTGATAAGACTTAAATCTGATCTAAGAGCCCCTGAATGATTCTGCAGACTCCTGAGTGAATGTAGCAATCTTGCTCCTCAAGTCTTCATAGCGCGCTTCATCAAAGAAATTGCATAAGAATGCATTATTGATGTCGCTCCAAGATTTAAGAGATCCTAGTTGTAACAGCTTGAGCCAATGCAGAGCTTCTCCAGCAAGGGAGTACCTGAAGAGCTTGCATAACAGGTAGTCCTCAGAGACTCCCTCGACTCTAATAGCAGAAATCAGATCCTCGAACCTTTCCAGATGGTCCATAGGATGCTCGTGGGATAATCCATGGTAGGGTAGCTGTCCCACAAGCGTGTAGTACTGCACTTTCAACATAAAATCCCTCTCGATAGTGGGAGGACGAATGGCTGATCTGTTGGTGTAGTATCGATCTGGACGGTTGTAGTCAGCCAACGTTTTGGGTTGCGCAGCCTCATCCACAGGTAAAGTAGTACCTGTAGCATTAGCATCTGGCGCACGGATTGCAGCCCCCTGAGTATATATCCTCTGACCTGCTGCATTACGCAGATGACCCTCCTGGTCATGCAGGTCTCCATTGTTATCTCGTACAAGTATCAAAGGCGCAACCATCTCTCACGGCTCAGTATCGATCGATGTCTGGGATGGAGTATCGATCGATTTCGGATGAAAGATGTTGGTGAGTGTTGTCGGTCGACGGAACTACTGTCTGGGTCGACGGTGGTTGAGCAGAATCGAGCACACAAGTGTTGTTATCGGTCGATGAGGAGCGCGCTTCCTTGCGGATCGAACGTTCCAAACTTGCAGGATCTGGTGAGAATAGCAGTTGAGTTTCCTTGTTGCTTCTGGTAGTGCCGGGCATGTACCTGGAAATCCAAGAAAAAAATTTATGTCAGAAACGTAACAAAAATTAGATAAATAGGCGATCAAAGCTCCCCGGCAACGGCGCCAAATTTGATACCACTCAAATTACCCTAAGGAGTGATTTATACTCTCTGAAATAAGAGGTCGAGTTGTAGTACTTAGGGATCGAATTCACAGGGAGCTAGGGAACCTAATAAATCTAATATGATTTGTTAAGCAAGATGGTTTTAGAGATTTAATGTAAATTTCAGTTTAATATTGAACAAGTGTTTGTTCAATATGATTGGTTGAGGTTTTGGTGCTAAAAAGGAAATAGTTAGACTTAGGGTTTTTATTCAGGAAACTTGGGATTATAATCCTACAGAGTTGCATGCATGATAATGTAAAGCTCAATTACTTAGTCAACAAGTCCATCAGCGTTCGCAGTGTTTGGACTTTTCTATTAAATAGATCTAATGATCTCAACTCTCGTTATTGTGATCAATAGAAAGTGTGGATCGATAATCCTATAGGGATAACGATCGATACACCTTTTGCTCCGTCGATCGATTATTCAAGTATGATATCGATCGATAGTCAAGCTTTATGCGCGGGTTGAATAATAGCTTACTAAGCTCACTAGATCAGCTCTCGCCTTGCTCATAGCAAGAAACATAGTTCAATTAGAATGTTTTCAGGATGAGAATGAAGCTCGCGCTTTTACCAATCAATCCTAGGGCAAGTTCTAGGTAGCTAATCTAGACACAAACATTAATGAACAATCCTAATGATGATTATCACAAATCAGCAATCTATAGTTGGGGCTAATCCCTCCTAACCTATTTAAACCCTAAAATCGAACAATGGAACTACTCAGACATGGCTAAGCAATTAATAACAGCAATTTAGTATGAAAACTTTATTAGAATAGTAAATAGATATTAATGGAGTTCCAATCACAAATTATAACTTTGGATCTTCTCCCCAATCTATCAAAATCATAAAAACCTTTGCTGTGAAAATAATAAAACAAGAAAAGCACTCTCTGCCTCTAACATGGCGGCAAAGCTTATATAATTAGGGTAAAACTCGTCAGGGGTAATCTTGTAAAATGGTGAAGACTTGGGCTTCAAGTTGGCTGTGACCAAACAGGCTTTCTGCGCGCTTTGCTGTCGATCGATACACAGATCTGAGTATTGATCTATTATTCATCTCCAATATCGACCGATGGCCGAGCTCGATGGTCATCTCGGGTGCTTGCTCTAAATATCTCCAAAATGCTCCAAAATCATCACTTATCTCCAAAACACTCCTGATCTTATCAATATAATAAATAGACTCTATAATATAATAATTATTAGTAAAAACACCTATAAACTATGGATGAAAATGGGTCAAACCCGTAGTCTATCAAGAAGGAGGCTGATGAGGTGACTGACAACGAGGGTGAGGAAGCTGAGAAGGAGGGCGGGGAAGAGGCGGCGAAGGATAGTGAAAGAGGGTGAGGAAGAGGCTGAGAAGGATGGTGAGAAAGAGGTCGAGGAAGTGGCTGATGACTCGCTATCTACACTAGAAGTGATGACAGAAGCTGCAGAGTAACTCGAGAAGTTGCTGAGAAGGCTGCTGCTGAGTTGACTGCTGCTAAAAAGGCATCTACTAATGAGGAAAATGTTGGCGACGAGGAGGCGGTTGGAGATGAGGAGGTGGTTGGAAATGAGGAGGAGATAGATGCGTTTACGAGGCCCAATAGCTCTCATAAACCTTCTTGTCCGGTCATGCCTCCTTTCTTGTCAAAGTGAGCTATTTGTAATAGCTTTTGAAAACTTATGTTGTTTTGGTTGCTTTCTTAAAAATTATGTTCCTTTTGACTTATGTTCTTTTGGATGTTAAAATATATGTTCCTTTGGATGTTAGAACATATGTTCCTTATGATGTTTAACTTGTTTCATTTGCATGTTAAAAACTTTGTGTTGAGTTTAAAAGTACATGTATTTAGGTATAACTAATACAACATGTTAAGCTATACAAAAATATTAAGGAATGGTACAACTAGTACTACTACTTGATTTAATATTCAACCATAATGTTTAAAACATGATACACGTAAAACTTGATACACAATACAAAATAAAATAACATAGTTATACTAGTTTTCGAGTTGTATCGGTTTGTACATAGTTTTACTGGTTTGTACATAGATGTACTGGTTTGTTGGGGTCAAAATCGGTTACGACGGAATCAACATCGGAAACTTCCCCGGAAATGTTCTCTTTGAAAAAGAGAGATAAAATTCAAAAGAATAGAGAAGTGTGAAAACCTAAAATCAAGTTCGTAACAATTCCGAAAAGGATTCACACGATAAGTCTTCTCAAACACGTATTCTTCGCGAAGACTCAAAAAGGGTAATATCTACCGATAAGTTTTTTGCTAATCACAACAAACTCTCAACGTCCTAAACAGACAAAGCCATCTCGTAGAGAGAGCTCTCGTACACCCGACACAAGGGTAATAGCGCTATATAAAAAATCCGAAATTTTGGTCAGCACTTTCGGGAGATTTAAAAAGTTTCCTCGAAGAGATGCTCGATTCCTACCATACAAATCACGTAAGACGAGAACATATCGTGGACTTTAAAGCGAGACGGAATCAGGTCGAAAACGATACGGGAAACGTAAGTCGAAGTAGTCATCGTGCCCCCTAAAGCAATGATTTGACCTAGGTCTTGCCCTAAACCCAACACACTGGTCTCTAACATCTCTAGGCATCGTACCAAACACCCTGATACGAGATCCCAATATTTTTCTCTTTGCTAATATTCGAGTGTCTTCAGAAATCCCGCAAGTTTATGCACTGTGGAAAACCCTCGAAACAGATCACAGATATAGTAGTTCACACAGAGATAGATTACAAGATGACAACTCGTAGCCTTTGTGGGAACCGAAATTCGCACTGTCGATTTCCTTTTAAATAAGGAAAGTTAGAAAATCCCTAATTTCCCAGAGGTCCCGGATATCTGCTAAACCACACGCCAAGCAATCAGAACATGATATAAAGATGAGAAAAATAAGAAATCGAAAAGAGAGCAAAAGAGATCTTATTCCGAATCCGCGTTTGAGCGTTACAACAAGGTAAGAGCCTGGGCTACGAGAGCTGTTGGCGAGATTCCTAGTTCTAAAACCCTAAGACTGCAAGACCTAATTGAGTCGCAGCTCGAATAACAAAAACGGAAAGTTACCTAAAATTGCTCTAAGTGCTAAGTTTGCTCTGAAAAAGTTCCTCTTTGTGCCTCTCGCCTAGGACTCCTTATATACTCCTCCAAGGTCGGTTTTAGCTTTTTCCTTCCTGCCCTTAAGCCGTTTTAAGTGAAAAATGGAGATATTCCATTTTTTCCGATCTTCATGTTGATCCGCGGAAACTTAACATTTTTCTGCGGAAACTTATCTTTTTTTTTTTTTTACTATTTGTGTTTTTATAAAATAAAAAACATAAACCGTCATAGCATCTATGGGTTCATTCTTAAAGAATCGTAAGTGGGCTTCTAGTCGCGTTTTAGACCTCGTTGGGCCTTCTTTCGACATGAAACGTTTGTTACGATTTTCTTTTCGATAAAAACAAGTTCTTGCAGTTTTTATCGTAAAGTTTCAACGGTAACTCTGATCGGAATGGTGTGAGAAGTGATATGGGTGTGGGACGTGGGAGCCAGCATTGAGGAACAGACGAGAGTGCATGGATTTGGGCCGTACCCGTTAATCAATGTCCAAGACAGTTCAGTAGCTACGTAGCGACCTGGTCCGCGCTGGATCGGTCGCTACGTAGCGAAGATAGAAAGGCTTGGTCGGTCTCTAGGTAGCGACCGACCGAGTGGCTTGGTTGATCGCTACGTAGCGACCGGCTCGTTCGCGGACCGGTCGCTTCGTGGCGACCTTGTCTGGATCCTCATCTGACGTTTCATGAACGTGTTCTCGGACTATTGGTGTTTAGTTTCGACGAATCAACTGAGATTAGTGCAAGATTTTACCGCAAAGTTTTTCGTAAAGATCTCTTTACGAAGATTACTTTTCGTAAAAACGTTCATGCTGATTTTTACGAATATTCGGATGTTAACTTCGCCGTGACCGTTTTTGATCCCAACAGTTAGCCCTGATAGACCATGGATTTTACCCATTTTTAGCCATGGTTTATGAGTGTTTTAAGATATATTATTACTATATAGACTCTATTTAGAGTACTTACAGGTTCAGGTACTATCTGGAAGAAAATGATGTATTTGGAGCGATTTGGAGACTTTCTGAGCTTTGCTAGATGGTCGATTATTTGTCAGAATATTGACCGATAGTTACCAAGGAATATCGATCGATGATGAGCTCTCCATATCGATCGACAGCGAAGCCCCCCGGGAATTAATGAAAAATTAGAAGAATTAAAGTTTCACAAAAGTTTCAACAATTACATTTTAAGTCTCAGGCCGCATGTTAGGCTATTTATTAGGGTTTTGTATCATTTTAGAGGCAGACTTGTCTAGAGACCTTTTAGACATAGTTTGGAGGAAGCAAGAAACCACCATTGAAAGGGAAGAGCTTAGAATTGGAGAGATAGATCAACACTGCAAAACAAAGAAGATCTTGAACTACTTTGCATATATTCATTTTGTTGCTTACTCTATTTACTCATTTTATTTAATTATTATTCAGACCATCATAACTATGTGTTCCATAAATATATCTAAGTTATCTTTATTGTTAGATTTAGGTTTCTCAATAGGTTGATAAATGTATTACTAACAACAACAATTATTAGGTTGTATAGAAATATAATTCTTTCAGCTAGTTATGCTTAAAGCTAAGTTTAGGATTGATCACCCTTTAAATTTAGATCTTAGGATTAATTGGGATCAAGCCATTGATTGACTCAATACCTGAAAATAACTAGTATGATATAACTGACTAGATACAGACGAGAGTTGGTCTATTGAGTTAGAGAATTTAGATCAAACCTGTCCGTAAAGCTCTCTGGAAGAAGTATCGATCGACGCAGTGATAACCCTGTCGATCGATATTTTGAAAGGTGTATCGATCGATATTCGTAACGAATAATCGATCCATACGTTCTCGTGATCAACATACGAGAGTTGAAATCAGAGATCCGGATTAGATAATCAGATTGATTATATCTAAATTTTGAATTCAAGAATGATTAACATCAATAAACCCCTAAAAACCCAAATTAAGTTTTACTTATTATACCTGAGAATATACTTGAATCTAGCTAATTCTCCCAACTGTTAACAACCCCAAAACAAATCAATCGAGCAATACACTTGCTCACCACACCATTAACTGCTTTAAAACTTATAAACCATTTAATCTAGATCTATTCCAAAACTATAATCTATTGTGTAATCCTAGAGTCTCTGTGGATTCGATCCCTAATTACTACATCCGAACCTCTTATTTGAAAGAGTAATTCACTCCTTAGGGTAATTTGAGTGATATCAAATTTGGTACCGTTGCCGAGGACTCTTTCTTATTACCATTAGATTAAGTTTAGAATTTAATTTAGATTTTGTTACTAAATTTGCTAAAAGTTTTCTCTCATTTCCTGCTGACACATGAACTTCAAGATGGAAGACATGGATTTCAGTCGGGCATCGATCGACAATACAGCAACAACATCGAGCGACGAGTCGACAGAAAAATCGGTCGATACTGCACATCAAACATCGATCGACGACACCTCGCCGGAAGCAGGTAAGTTTTCTCTTACCTATAATACTAATAAGGGAGTAGTCCTAGGAGAACCTAAAGATCAACTAAGCAACACAAATAACCAAATTATAAATGAACAGGGGACTGCAATCCCTGTTCAAATTAATTCAATCTCAAAGAAAGATCATGAATGGAAATTTCCTTTGCAAGACTACTTAAACTCTGGCAGGACTTATTCCAATAGGTCCGCCATTAAACTACCAAAAGATGATACCAAGAAATCCGGGGGTTAGCCTCGAATACTTGTTCATGGTACGTCAAAACCCTTTCCGTGGGACCATCTCAGAGCATCCACACGATCACATCGAGTATCTAGAAGATATGATGGATGATGAATACAATCGTTGTAAACTCTTTCCATTCTCCTTAGAAGGCTACGCCCGAAAATGGCTAAACCAACTACCAACAGTATCTTTGACCTGCTGGGAGGAGATAAGGAGTACCTTCATCAATCAATTCTTTGATCAGACGCGCTACTGGGATGTAAGGAAGAAAATCTCCACATTCCGTCAAGGTCCACGAGAATCATTCAGAAACGCATGGGAGAGATTCAAGAGCTACCAAATTGAATGTCCCCATCATGGCTATTCAGACCCACAACTCATTAATACCTTTTACGGAGGTATTAACTTGCATTACCAGATCACGCTTGACACAGCCAGTGAAGGGAGTTTCAGTACCAGGAACCCTGAAGAAGCAAAGCGTCTGATCAAGAATGTAGCTACGGGTAGATCCTACGAAATGATGGACGTAGAGTGAGGAAGGAGCGTTGACTCAATTGATGGGTTACCTCTAGCCAAAATCAAAGAATCTCTCGATTCTTTTCATTCCGTACTTGAGGGACAGAACCAATTTGGGATTTACCAAATTGACGATGACACCCTATCTGAATTAGAACATCAAGTTGATTTCGTAGATACCAAAACCTTGAAAAATAAGTACCCTATCCCTAGCCCCGATAGCTTTACTCAAAGTTACGAAGCTACTGTTGGATCGCGCCGAGGCAGGGCGAAGTTTAGGCTAAACCAAGCTTTCACGGGAAATCGCAAATTGGCCACTTACCTGAACGGAAAAATAGACATAATGTTCAGTGAGCTAATGAGGAAATTTGACGCCTTAAGTGAACACGGATAGCTGTCGACCCTCTATCCGTCTAGATCGCTTAACTCACGCATCATCATGGTATGAACACAAAATTTTCTAATTTTTCGTTCTTCGTAGGGTTGAAATAGAAAATGAGCTAGAACCGGGATTTTTGTGCCCTTATAGATCGATTCAAGCTAAAGGAGAGATAGAATAGGGACTACTAATCGATTCAACCGATTATATATGCCATGCACATCGAATTGCATCAATGGGTTTTTGCAGGTTCCCACGAAGGTGAAATCGACCGATGATACACACATTTCATCGATCAATTGTCGCTCCGAGACATCGATCAACATCCCCTAGTTCCGTCGATCGGTATTGCACCAAAACATCAAACCGAACTGAACTTTTATTTCCGCCACCACCACCGGTTCGCGACCAATACCCTTGGCCACGCGAGCACGAGGACGAGCCTATCCCTCTCTTTAACCGCTTCGACGACACACGTAAAGCGGCGAAGAGCGGGGCATGTTGAAACCGCACGATCATGGACACGTGGGACGACTATGACATCATATTCTATAATAAGTGGCTGAAGGTCTCCATCGAGCCGACGGGGTTCGTCAATCCAGACGTGATCCGAGCTTTGGGCATCAAATCGGGCCTCGAGAACCTGTTTGTAGAGCTGGGTATGGGGAACTTAGCCACTAACCCATAGGTTCTCTACCCGGAGATGGTCCTCCAGTTCCTGGCCACGGTGAATGTCTACTATGCCAACGAGAGGGCGAAGAGAGCTAACGAGGGTGTCTTGACCTTCTTCATTCGTGGCATCCGCTACAACATCCCTCTCTCGACACTCTGCACTATCTACGGGTTCAAAACCGAGCGTCAGCACGCCATCGTACCCGAATTCCCAGGGATTTCGACATTCTGGGAGCACATAGCTACCAGTTACTTCGAGTCCGGCAAGACTCTTCAGAGAGACATCCGTCACCCGACTCTGCGCTACTTCATGAAGGTCCTTGCCAACACTCTATTGTGCAAAATGGAACCTAATAAGGTTCGGGTGCACGAGCTCACATTGGCCTATTACGCGGTGAGGAGTTTGGTTCACATGGAGGATATAGAAGAGCCCGCGGATGACGTTTGGCCCAACATTGGAGCCTTCTTTGCTGAGCATATAGTCAAGCTCAAGATGAAGCCGTTCAAGTCACAAGGAAGGAAGAAGGAGACGATCGGGAGCCTCCTTACCCCGATTTTCATACATTGCGGAGTTCCATTAGACGATGCTGAGATGGATGACCGGATCGTCTACATGGACGCAGCGCATCTCACGAGCGCTCAGTGGCTTAAGGAAGACCATGACTGGTGCTTCAGGGACGAGAACGGCACTCACTTGGTGAGGCTGCAGCTTCATACACTCACTGATTTCGACCACGGCCTCGTTAGCATTCAGTTCCGCCCTGACCCACGCTTCCTCCACGCCCCAGCTACCATGCCGCGACACTAAACGGTCCAGCGACCTGGAGGACCTCAGCCGCATCAGCCTGAGGCCGCACTCCCGCCATTCCCGCCTATGACAGACATGTCTACACGCCCTGAGGGAGATTTCCAGCACGTTGTAGTCGATGCTCTCACTGCCATCTGGGCCAGAGTATCGAGGTGTCGCTGTTCGGGCAGGAGGAGTGTGAGAGCCAGCTCATCGTCGGCAGCAGGACCATCACGCCAGCGCAGAGGCACCTCCAGCGACGACAACACTGATGAGGACTAGTCCTCATATCTCTATCCCTATCTACTTATGTTTTCTTTTACCTTCGTACTATTAGGATTTACTTTCGAACTTATTATTCTATGTTATGACTGGAGTTTATTTATTTTGCTGACCTTGCATGTGTTTGGATTGTCTAACAGAGCTAACCTAGCTGACTGATACTTATGGGTTAGACACACTGACACGATGAAGCTAGCGCAGGAATTTTATGTTTTGGCGCTATCGATCGACGACGAGGTCCTTACCTCGATCGACAGTAATGCGCTTATGTTGATCGATCGAGAGTTGTATATATCGATCGACACTCGAGACATATGGGTACAAACATTCTTTTCTCTTGTCTAACATTTTATCTTAGTAGTTATTATTAATTTTTTAACCAACCAATCTTAGACTGAATATCACTGGGGACAATGAAGTTTAAATCTGGGGTAGGTAATTACTGATATTAGTTTATTCATGAATTTTTAAATCATATTTTCAAACAAAAAGTTTATATTGAGTCAAGAAGGGAATAATGATCTTATAAGATTTTTGCTTGATATCTAACCACTCTTTTAGCACCATTTTAAACTTTCTGATTGCATATAGTACTAAAGATACTAAAGTGGATCAACCTGTCAACTGTCCACACTTGCTAAGATTGTTTGAAGGAACCAAAGTTGACTTCCAACACTAAACTTGACACAACTTCTTGTCTTGGGGCTTGGTATACACGAAATCGGATTCTTCAAACAAGTCTGGAAGGTAAAGCCTTGTGTAGATTTATCACCTTTTCTCTCTCTATTTCGACCCTAGATTTATAGGTAGATTGAAAAAAACATATTTTATATTAATTAGGTGTTAGTTAGGTGGAATCCAAATAGGACTTGGTGGCTACAACCATTAAGGCTTGATTCATAAGGATTCCAACAAAAAGAATTCGAACGGAACTTGGTGGCGACAATCATCAAGGTTCGATTCATTTAAATTCCTGGATATAGGTCAAAAAGAAGTGAACAGGACTTGGTGGCAACCACCATTAAGGCTTGATTCATGGAAGCCTGTCTAATCTTAGTCAATGAACCCGCAATAAGCAGACTTTGACTAAAGAGAGAAATTAGTAGAGAGAAAAGATAGGAACTAACTTTTACCTGCAGATCCAGATATTTGTTTGAGAATCCTTGCATCCTGTGATCGATACTCCCACGGTAAAGCCTACACTTTTATTTATGCAAAGAAATGAGGTTGGCAGAGGGGAATGTCAGACAAGATTTGTTTAAATTGCTGGCTAGATGAATTTGGTTGGTAAGCTAGAGTATAGTATAAAGTGCTTTTGTGATTAGGACTTTTTAGATATGGATTGTAATATTGTAGAGGTGATGATTCTAAGTTTTAAATCATGTGAGTTCCTGATGTTTTCAAACCTCTCTCAGAGAGACTGCTCTGTTGTGTTTTGCTTGGGGACAAGCAAAAGAGTAAGTCTAGGGGAATTGATAGACCATGGATTTTACCCATTTTTAACCATGGTTTATGACTGTTTTAAGATATATTATTACTATATAGAATCTATTTCGAATACTTACAGGTTCAGGTACTATCCGGAAGAAAATTATATATTTGGAGCTATTTGGAGACTTTCTGAGCTTTGCTGGATGGTCGATTATTTGTCAGAATATCGACCGATAGTTACCAAGGATTATCAATCGATGATGAGCTCTTCATATCGATCGACGGCGAAGCCACCCGGGAATTAATGACAAGTTAGAAGAATTAAAGTTTCACAAAAGTTTCAATAATTACATTTTAAGTCTCTGGCCGCTTGTTAGGCTATTTATTAGGGTTTTGTATCATTTTAGAGGCAAACTTGCCTAGAGACCATTTAGACCTAGTTTGGAGGAAGCAAGAAGCCACCATTGAAAGGGGAGAGCTTAGAATTGCAGAGATATGTGGGAACCGAAATTCGCACTGTCGATTTACGTTTAAATTAGGAAACCAGGAAAACCCTAATTTCCCAGAGGTCCCAGATCTCAGCGAGAGCCAACGGCAAGTGACCAAATATATGCGGAAATCATGAAAAGATAACAAACGAGTTTGGAGAAAACAGAAGATCTTATTTCGAGTCCGCGTAAGAGCGTTGCGATCATTACAAGAGATCATAAAAGCTTCGGCCGCAAAGGCTGTCAGCGAGTTATCTAGTTCTAGCGGCCTAAAAGCTCAAACCTAGTTGAGTCGCTGCTCGATAACAAAAGACGAAGAAAATACAGAAAAGGTTTTTGATTGATTTCGGACTGAACCTTATGAAAGGCTGCCTACGTACCCCTTTCGAGGATCAAGCCGAACGTAGTTCAAGAGTGAACCAAGAGATCGAACTGCTTGTGCACGTTCGTCTGGTAATCGGGTGCCAGTCATGGAAACATAGCATGTCGAGAATAATGTAATTATCTTCGAATACTTCGTATTTATCCGCGGAAACTTGACATTTTTTTTTCCTTGACGTTTCGATAAAAATGAACTTTCCACGGTTTTTATCGTAAAGTTCGATTGATGACTTCAAATGACGAGAAACATGAAATAGGTTGGCTACGGTCTTCGGGAGATAGCATTAAAGAGTAGACGAGAATGCATGGAATCGTGTCGTATCGATTTTTAAGAAAGCACGGTCGCTACGTAGCGACCGAGTCGTGTGCGTGCTCGGTCGCTATGTAGCGACCGAGCCATGAGTCGCTACGTAGCGACCGAGCTTCGGGGAGAGCTCGGTCGCTACGTGCTCGGTCGCTACGTAGCGACCGAGCCGTGTAGGTGCTCGGTCGCTACGTAGCGACCGAGCTTCGGGGTGAGCTCGGTCGCTACGTATCGACCGAGCTTCGGGGAAAGCTTGGTCGCTACGTAGCGACCGAGCCGTGTACGTTCTCAGTCGCTATGTAGCGACCGAGCCGTGTATGTTCTCGGTCGCTACATAGCGACCGAGCTTCGGTGAGAGTTCGGTCGCTACGTAGCGACCGAGCTTTGGTGAGAGCTCGGTCGCTACGTAGCGACCAGCTTTTGCGCTGGCTGCTACGTGGCAACCTTGTTCGTATCTTTCTAATACCGATTTAAAGTCCGCGATAGGTTCTCTGCTTATACGACTTGTATGGTTGGAACCGAGCATCTCTCCAAGGAAAATTTTTAAACCTCCTGGAAGTGCTGACCAAAAATTTTGGATTTCTTTTATAGCGCTATTATCCTTGTGTCGGATGTACGAGAGTCATCTCTACGAGATGGCTAAGTCTGTTTAGGACGTTAAGAGTTTGTTGTGATCAGCAACAAACTTAATGGTTAAAATTACCGTTTCTAGTCTTCGGGAAGGATATGTTTTGAGAAGATGTTAGTGCGTATGACTGTCTGGTCTTCCAAGAAAGTTTTTTTATCGAGGAAATGTTCGTGCGACTGTCTGGTCTTTCAGGCGTCTGCGACGTCTCATGATGCTGAAGATTTGTTATTCTTTCATATGCCGCGTTTCGTGCTTGAAATGTTCGCAGGCTTGAAGATGTTTCGCGATGTTGCAAGGGATTAGTCTTAGCCCTGCGTTTGGGAAACATTCTGGTTTGACTACGGATGTTCGCAGCCGAATTGTTGTTCCTGTTTGGATTTGATTTG
>NC_027755.1:8170977-8183944 GCF_000695525.1 Brassica oleracea var. oleracea
ACTTGTTTTCGTCGTAAAATCTCAACGGAAACTCCGATTGAGACGAAATGAAAAGAATTTCGATGAGGATTCAAAAGAGAACGCAAAGGGGGACCTTTCTGAGACCTGACAGGTCGCTATGTAGCGAGTAGAGGTCTGACAGGTCGCTACGTAGCGAGTGGAAGCAAGCCAAGAAGAGTCCTACTAGTTTTCCTCGTAAAATCTCAATGGAAACTCCGATTGAGACGAAATGAAAAGCGTTACGATGAGGATTCAAAAGAGAATGCAAAGGAGGACCCTTTTTAGGCCTGACAGGTCGCTACGTTGCGACTGGAGTGTTGACTTGAGCTCGGTCGCTGCGTAGCGACCGAGCCGTGTACGTTCTCGGTCGCTGCGTAGCGACCGAGCCGTGTACGTTCTCGGTCGCTGCGTAGCGACCGAGCCGTGTGCGTGCTCAGTTGCTACGTAGCGACCGAGCCGTATGCGTGCTCGGTCGCTATGCTGTGTGCGTGCTCGGTCGCTACGTAGCGACCGAGGTTGGCTGGAGCTCGGTCGCTACGTAGCGACCAGGCGGGACGGACGCTCGGTTTGACTACGGATGTTTGCAGCGAGAATTGTTGTTCCTGTTTGGATTTGATTTGTGATCGAGGAGTTAGGACCAAGGGGTCGCGTAAATTTGTCCCGGTCGCTACGTAGCAACCGAGCCGTGTGCTTGCTCGGTCGCTACGTAGCGACCGATCTGTGTGCTTGCTCGGACGCTACGTAGCGACCGAGCTGTGTTATCGATTTGTTGCATTTCTTTTTTCCGCGACTAACCTAGGGGTTTTCTGCGGTTTTTGGGAGAACAAGTTTTACCCTTCCGAAAAGTTTTTGGAAAACGTGTTTTGGTAAAACCCTTAAGCATTAAGATTTATTTTGTTCCGTAATGAGCCAAACTTACGGGGTTTGATAAGATTTATCGTTTCCCTTTATGTTTAAAAAGAGAAATCGCGAGCTCGTTTCATTGCACTTCCTGTGACGAAAAGTCGCAGCAAGGTTTTCGATTTTCTCATGAACTGTGGCGTTTACGTAGGCGTTGGCCATAGGTGCAGTGGCGGCTGGAGTTTTCTTACCAACGTTGTTTCGAACTGCGATTTTCTCTTTCGTATTTCCAGACATTGTTTTGATCAAGCATTTTGCGGCTATGAGTTAGAGTAATCCGTACCTCCCCTCCTTCTAGCGCCAAACTGTGTGAACCGAAATTCGCACTGTCGATTTACGTTTAAATTTGAGCTTCGGGGAGAGCTCGGTCGCTATGTAGCGACCAAGCCATGTACGTGCTCGTTCGCTACGTAGCGACCGAGCTTCAATGAGAGCTCGGTCGCTACGTAGCGACCGAGCTTCGGGGAGAGCTCGATCGCGACGTAGCGACCGACCCGTGTACGTGCTCGGTCGCTACGTAGCAATCGAGCTTCGGGTAGCAACCGAGCCGTGTGCGTTCTCGGTCGCTACGTAGCGACTGAGCAGTGTATGTGCTCGGTCGCTACGTAGCGACCGAGCTTCGGTGAGAGCTCGGTCGCTACGTAACGACCAGCTTTTGCGCTGGTTGCTACGCGGCAACCTTGTTCGCGTCTTTCTCCGATTTTTTGTGAATGTGTTTTCTCCGCAAGATTCTTCATAAAAATAAATCTTTTTCATAGATTTATTTTTCGTAAAAACGTTCATGCCAATTTATTTTTCGACTTTCAGACAATGATTCCGTCGTGACCGATTTTGACCCCAACAAGATAGATCAACACTGCAAAACATAGAAGATCTTGAACTCCTTTGCATATATTCATTCTGTTGCTTACTCTATTTACTCATTTTATTTAATTATTATTCAGACCATCATAACTATGTGTTCCATGAATATGTCTGAGTAATCTTTATTGTTAGATTTAGGTTTCTCAATAGGTTGATAAATGTATTACTAACAACAACAATTATTAGGGTGTTTAGAAATATAATTCTTTCATCTAGTTATGCTTAAAGCTAAGTTTAGGATTGATTACCCTTTAAATTTAGATCTTATGATTAATTGGGATCAATCCATTGATTGACTCAATACCTGAAAATAACTAGTATGATATAACTGACTAGATACAGACGAAAGTTGGTCTATTGAGTTAGAGAATTTAGATCAAACCTGTCCGTAAAGCTCTCTGAAAGAAGTATCGATCGACGCAGTGATAACCCTGTCGATCGATATTTTGAAAGGTGTATCGATCGATATTCGTAACGAATAATCGATCCATACGTTCTCGTGATCAACATACGAGAGTTGAAATCAGAGATCCGGATTAGATAATCAGATTGATTATATCTAAATTTTGAATTCAAGAATGATTAACATCAATAAACCCCTAAAAACCCAAATTAAGTTTTACTTATCATACATGAGAATATACTTGAATCTAGCTAATTCTCCCAACTGTTAACAACCCCAAAACAAATCAATCGAGCAATAAACTTGCTCACCACTCCATTAACTGCTTTAAAACTTATAAACCATTTAATCTAGATTTATTCCAAAACCATAATCTATTGTGTAATCCTAGAGTCTCTGTGGATTCGATCCCTAAGTACTACATCCGAACCTCTTATTTGAGAGAGTTGTTCACTCCTTAGGGTAATTTGAGTGATATCAAGCCCCCCAGCCCGTTAGAATCGTGGATTACGATGAGATTCTAGCGCGCGGTTTGGTGAGTTAGGCAAGATATGCGTATTGGACGAAGTTTATATCCGAAGATTCGCTTACCAAATGTCGATAAAGAAAAAACTTATATGAAAAATATATATTATTTATATATATATATTTAAATCTCATGCTCATACCTCTATAAGTATTGAGTTCCCATCCTTCATTTTCTTCACACCTCCTCTCTCTTTCCAAACTCTCCTTAGTTTTTATTTCAAGATGTCTTCCTCCCAAAACAGCAAGTAGAGTTCTGATGCTGAGATGGTTGAGGCCTCCTCCCAGGCGCCGGAGTCAACCACTTCCGACAATGCACCAGCCTGTGTCACCGGCTTCCTTTCTTTTCTAGAGAAGATGGCTCGCCGTAAAGCTGAGAAGGAACCTATCTACGTTTGCGCCAAGCCTCCATCTTCTTCCGCTCCGGTTGTCACTCCAGCCGTCGATCATGTAGTTCAGGCTCCGCAAGATGCGGAGGAACAGTCCAGGACGGGCATTTTGTGTGTTTTGGAGGCCTCGGCCCAGCCTTCTGGTTCATCTACAACTCCGATTGTTGTTGACGATAAGGAGAAGGTCACTGAATCGATGCCTCCGCCTCCAACCAGAAAGGAGATCGTCCTGGCGTTGCGTGCTCCCAGTGCTACTCTGGCTGTTCCAGTGAGGAGTCGGAAGAGGAGATGTACGAAGGGCTATGATGGGGAGCCTTCACATCCGGAGGGTTTGAGTCTGGCGTCGGGACTTCGTGGAAAGGTTTGTCTATTTTTTTCGTGTTTTATTCTCGACGCATTGGATTTTGCCCACCCCCCATTTTGCTTCGCGCTCTAATTGTGGCTTCATCTTGCAGTTTGTATCGTTGATCGACGGGATGATCAACGATTGCAGTTCTGAGGCCAGTCGTCTTGCAAGAGAGCTTACGGAGATGCATGGCAAATTGTCTGAGCTCGAAGCTATGATGAAAGCGGTCAAGGATTCTCATTCCGCAAATGTGTCCAAGCTCGAGGTTCAGATTGGCGAGCTCGATAGGGACCTTGGGAAGACGGCGAGTTCTTTGATTAAAGAGAAAAAGGCCAGGAAGACCAAATCTTCGGAGGTACGTCGACTTCAACGCCAGATTGAGAATGGCGAAGAATCGGCGAACCGCAGAGTTGAGGAGGCCAAGGGTGCTTTACGCATTGAGTTTCAGGCCCGTTTGACGAGGATAGCCGGCTTTCAAAGCTCCCTTGAGTGCGTTTGCAGTAGGGATTTGGTCCTGTCGAGCATCGATGGTGGGATGGCCGTGGTTCAGGCGCTCAAAGGTGAGACCCCTTCATCTTTACAGGCCTAGGACGCCAGGTTGTCTGTCTGCAAGGAGGATCTGGCGGCCGTGGTCGGGAGTTTTGAACTCATCCTGGTTGACCTGAAATCCGAGTGCATCCTCTCGACATCCTCGGAAGTCCTTGAGGGGCAAGATCCTCTGGTTGGGTGATAGACCATGGATTTGACCCACTTTTATCCATGGTTTTTAAATGTTTTAACTACTAATTATTATATTATAGAGTCTATTTAGAATATTTGTAGGATCAGGCACCCGAGATGACCACCGAGCTCGACCATCGGTCGATAATGAAGAGGAATAATCGATCGATGTTCATATCTTGACATCGATCGACAGCGAAGCGCGTAGAAAGCCCGTTTGGTCACAGCCGACTTGAAGCCCAAGTCATCACCAATTTTCAAGATTACCCCTGACGAGTTTTAACCTAATTACATACTGGTAATTGTCATTAGGATTGTTCATTAATGCCTGTCTCTAGATTAGCTACCTAGAACTTGCCCTAGGATTGATAGATAAAAGCGAGAGCTTCATTCTCATCCTGAAAACATTCTAACTGAGCTAAGTTTCTTGCTATGAGTAAGGCGAGAGCTGATCTAGTGAGCTTAGTAAGCTATCATTCGACCCGCTCATAAAGCTTAACTAGAGCCCTGAGCTAAGTTTCTTGCTATGAGTAAGGCGAGAGCTGATCTAGTGAGCTTAGTAAGCTATCATTCGACCCGCTCAATCGATATCATTATTGAATAATCGATCGATATCATTATTGAATAATCGATCGATATCTCTATAGGATCATAGATCGACACTTTCTAATTGATCGACATACGATAGTTGAGATCATTAGATCTAGTTAATAGACAAGTCCAAACATGCGAAAGCTGATAGACTTGTTGACTAAGTAGTTAAGCTTTACATTATCATGCATGCAACTCATTAGGCATCTGTAGGATTATGATCCCAAGTTTCATGAATAAAAACCCTAAGTCTAGCTATTTCCTTTTAATCACCAAAAACTCAACCAATTAATTAAGCAAACACTTGCTTGATTAAAACTGAAATTTACATTTAAACCATTAAACAAATCATATTAGATTTCTTAGGTTCCCTAGCTCCCTGTGAATTCGATTCCTAAGTACTACAACTCGGCCGCTTATTTGAGAGAGTATAAATCACTCCTAAGGGTAATTTGAGTGGTATCATTGGGGAAGGCGAAGATGGTGTGGCCCCGAGTTTGGACGAGGCGATGGGTGAAGGAGAGGTCTAGATCCCTGCGTATGATCAAGGTTGTGGTCTTGTTTAAGACTTTTTTTTAATGTTTATGAATTAGTGCTTGCTCTGGCCTTGTAATGTTTATGTTTTGGGACTGGCCGCTTGTGGCATTGAATCCCTGCCGCTTTACGGCTTTTAATGAATGGATGATCAGTTTGTGTTTATGTGAGTAAGTGGATGGTGTAGAAGGAAGCTTATGAGTTGTCATCTCATATCTTTCTCCAAAGTGGAATGCTATATTCGTTGTCCGTTTCGAGAATTTTCCGCAAAGTCCTAACTTCGTGAGATTTCTGAGGACGTTGAATATAAGCATTGAGGCATGCTTTAGGATATCATATATTCGATATCATACCTTGGATGTTAAAGACCAGTGTGCTAGGTTTAGGGCAAGACCTAGGTTTACTTCTGGTTTTAAGGGGTGCGACGACTAATTCGACTTACGTATCCTGTTACAGTTTTGACCTGATTCCGTACCGATTTAAAGTCCACGATAGGTTCTCGGCTTATACGACTTGTCGTGTTGGAATTAAGCATCTCTCTAAGGACAATTTTTAAGTCTCCTAGAAGTACTGACCAAAAATTGGGATTTCTTTTATAGCGCTATTATCCTTGTGTCGGATGTATGAGGGTCATCTTCGTGAGATGGCCTGGTCTGTTTAGGACGTTTAAGACTTTGATGTGATCAGCAACAAAGTTGGTGGTAGATACTACCGTTTGGGTCTTCGCGAAGAGTACGTGTTTGAGGAGATGTTAGTGCGTATTTTGTGAGATGCATTGCATTCCAAGTTCTTGGAATCTTCTCGTCTTGCATGTTGGCTATTTCGTAGAAACCTGGTCGGACAACTTTTATGATTTTGTAGGGTCCTTCCCAGTTCGCTCCGAGTTTTCATGCATTTCTCGGCAGTATTTTGGAAAACTTTGCGCATAACTAAATCCCCTTCGTTAAATCGGCGATTTCGAACGTTGGAGTTATAGTATTTTGCGGCTGCGTGTTGATAATTTTGAATTCGGACGAGCGCTCGATCTCGGTGCTCATTGACGAGGTCGAGATTGTATAGGAGCATGTAATCTTCTTTGGACGCCGGGGAATTCGACTTCTGCGGGAATCATGCATTATGTCCCGTACACGAGGTCGAAAGGCGTTTCTCCCGTTGCTCGTCTTAAAGTCGTGCGATGTGACCAGAGGACTCCCTCAAGTTCCTCTGCCCACCTGCCTTTTTTAGGGTTTAGGCGTTTCTTAAGTCTGTCTAAAACGGTCTTATTGATTGTTTCGGCTTGGCCGTTGCATTGTGGATATCTGGGAGTTGATTTGTTTAATCGTATCTTCCATTTTTCGCAGAATGCTTAGAATCGGGTGGAGATGAACTGAGATCTGTTGTCAGTTACAATCTCGTAAGGAACTCCATGTCTACATATAATGTTTTTCCATACAAAATTTTCAAATTGGACATCTTTTATACTTGCGTATGATTCTGCCTCTACCCACTTTAAGAAGAAATCAGTAAGGACTACGAGGAAACTCTTTTGCTTTGAATTGTGAAGGGGTTCGACGATGTCCATGGCCTAGCGCATGAACGGATATGGTGACGTGATGGAAGAAAGAACTTCTGCTGGTTGTCAGATGGTCGGAGCATGCCTTTGGCATTTTTCACATTTTCGTGCGAATTTCTCACAATCTCCGATCATCGTTGGCCAGTAGTATCTGTGGCGTTTGATTTTCACTGCAAGTGACCTTCCGCCGGAATGGTTTCCGCAGGATCCAGAACGGACTTCTTCCATGACTTTTCTCGCCTTTTCTCCTTCCAAACACGTCATGCGTGGTCTGGAAAATTTCCATTTGTAAATTTCCCCGTCAACTGTTACATAACGTGCGGCCTGGGTTTGGATTTTGCCGGCTCCCCATTTTTCGGGAGGTAATTTTCCGTCGATGATGTAGGCTCGAATCGTTTCCAGCCATGACGTATCACAGCCGTAGTTGGACTGTTCCGATCTTTCTTCTGGTTGTACTGCGACCTCCTCTACGTCGTCGTCTTGATCCCTGATGAGGTTGACAATGACTGGTGGTCCGATACACGGGTGTTCAATGAATTCGACCGGAATCACTCTTTTAAGACCTGAGTCTGAACTTGATGCCAGGGCCGCGAGAGCATCGGCTTGGACGTTTTCGGAGCGGGGATTCGCGAGAGAGCAAATCAGTCAAAATCATGAGCTAGATTCCGGACCAGTTTGAGATATGCATCCATTCTTTCATCCCTTGCTTCGTATTCTCTGCTATATTGACTTACGACTAGCTGAGAATCACAGTAGGCATGGATGTTACGTATCTTCAATCCGTCAGCTAATCGTAGTCCTGCAATGAGCGCTTTGTATTCGGCCTCGTTGTTGGATGCGTGAAACTCCAGTCTAAACGATTGTTCTAGGATTTCTCTGGTTGGTGACGTGAGGCGAATTCCACTGCCCGATCCTTGCTTAGATGACGATCCATCGACGTGAAGGACCCATGTTGAATTCGGTTCCTTGTTAGTCATGGTTCCTATCGGTAGCTCTACCAAAATGTCTGCGAGTACTTGGGATTTTGCACTTGTTCTTGGTCGGTATTCTATATCGTACTCACTAAACTCGACTGCCCATTTGGCTGGTCTTCCTGACTGGCTCGGACTGTGCAAGATAGTCCGAAGAGGGAAGGTTGTGAGGATGATGATGGTGTGGGATTGAAAATATGGCCTTAGTTTTTGTGCTGATGTTACGACCGCGTATGCCAATTTTCAATTAGAGGATACCGTGACTCGGCGTCTAAAAATGTTTTGCTTATGTAGAAAATTGGTTTTTGTTCTCCCCGCTCTTCCCTGATCAAGACGCCGCTTACGGCTACGCTGATACCGCGATGTATAAAAATAGGGGTTCTCCTTCTACGGGTTTTGCAAGAACTGGAGGAGTAGCCAAATAGTGTTTCAGCGACAAGTCAGAGGATAGATGCTCAGGGGGCTGCAATCCCTGAGTCTGATGCTAATGCTACAGGAACTACTCTACCGGTAGATGAGGCTGCAGACGTTGGCTGACTACAACTGTCCAGATCAGTTCTACACCAACAGATCAACCATTCGTCCTTGTGGGAACCGAAATTAGCACTGTCGATTTATATTTAAACTAGGAAACTAGGAAAGCCCTAATTTCCCAGATGTCCCGGATCTCTGCGAGAGCCAACGACAAGTGATCAAATAGATGCGAAAATCATGAAAAGATAACAAACGAGTTTAGAGAAAACAGTAGATCTTATTTCGAAGCCGAGTAAGAGCGTTGTGATCATTACAAGAGATCATAAAAGCTTTGGCCGCAAAGGCTGTCAAAGAGTTACCTAGCTCTAGCGGCCTAAAAGCTCGATAACAATAGACAAAAAAGATACATAAAAGGTTTTTGATTGATTTCGGACTGAACCTTGTTAAAGGCTGCCTACGTACCCCTTTCGACGATCAAGCCAAACGTAGTTCAATTGATAGAGCTGGACAAGAGATCGAACTGCCTGGGCGAGTTAGTCTAGTAATTGAATGCCAGTCATAGAAACCGAACTTGTCGAGAATAAAGCCTAAAGTTTCTAAGTGCAGAGAATTCTGTGTCTAAAAAGTTTTCCCTGGTGCCTCTCGCCTAGTACTCCTTATATACTTGGTCCTAGGTTGGTTTACGCTTTTCCCCTTCTGCCCTTAAGCCTTCATAGCTTCAAAATGGAGATATTCTGTTTTTCCCGATCTTCGTGATTATCTTCGGAAACTTCACATTTATACGAGGAAACTTGACATTATCTTGCCTTACGAACCAAGCATAAACCGTCATATGGCTTATGGGTTTTGGTTAAGAAATCGTAAGGGGGCTTCGAGCTTCGGCTTAGGTCTCTTTGGGCCGTCTTTGGCTCGAAACGTTTATTACCCTTTCTTCGATAAAAGCAAACTTCCCGCGGTTTTAATCGTAAAGTTTGACTGATAATTTCGTGTGATGGGAAACATAGAATGATTTAGCGATGGTGTACGGGAGATAGCATTTAAAGAGTAGACGATAATGCATGGATTCGTGTCGTATCGAAGTTTTGGGAGAGCCCGATCGCTACGTTACGACCAAGCCGTGTACGTGCTCGGTCGATACGTAGCGACTGTGAGAACCGAAATTCGCATTGTCGATTTCCGTTTAAATAAGGAAAGTTAGGAAAACCCTAATTTCCCAGAGGTCCTGGATATATGTTAAACCACACGCCAAGCAATCAGAACACGCAATTAAAGACGAAAAGAAATAAGAAATCATAAAAGAGAGCAAAAGGAGTTTTATTCTGAATTCGCATATGAGCGTTACAACAAGGTAGAAGCCTCGGCTATGAGAACTGTCGGCAAGATTCGTAGTTCTAACAACCTAAGACTGCAAAACCTAGTTGAGTCGCAGCTCGAAATAACGAAAACGAAAAGTTGCCTAATTGCTCTAAGTGCTAAGATTGCGCTCCAAAAGTCCCCTCCATGCTTCTCGCCTAGGACTCCTTATATACTGGCTCCTAGGTCGGTTTGCTTTTTTCCTCTTCCGCCCTTAAGCCATCATAGCATAAAAAATGGAGATATTCCATTTTTTTCGATCTTCGTAATTATCGTCAAAATACTGTATTTATCCGTGGAAACTTAACATTTATCTTTTCATGCGAACTAAGCGTAAACCGTCATGCGGCTTTCGGGATGTTGGTTAAGAAATCGTAAGTTGGGCCTTGAGTCATGTCTTAGGTCCCTTTGGGCCGTCTTCTAACTCGAAGCGTTTATTATGGCTTCTTTCGATAAAGAACAGACTTTCCGCGGTTTTTACCGTAAAGTTTGATCGATTATTTAGAATGACGGGAAACATGAAATGGGTTCGCTACGGTCTTCGGGAGATAGCATCGAAGGGTAGACGAGAATGCATGGACTAATGTTGTATCGACGTTTTTGAAAAGCTCGGTCGCTATGTAGCGACCGAGCTGAACGAACGCTCGGTCGCTACGTAGCGACCGAGCGGAACACGCGTTCGGCCGCTGCGTAATGACCTTTTTTGAGCTCTTGTCTGATGTCTCGTGTTTCCTCCGCAAAGCTTTTCGTAAGAAAGAATCTATTTCAAAAAAGTATTTGTCGAAGAAAGTTCTCATTTTCTTCTTCGGACGTTTTGAATGTTAACTTCGTCGTTACCGTTTTTGACCCCAACAAAAGACATACTTGTGTTTCGCGGGGATTTGGACGTTAATTTCGTCGTAACCGTTTTCGACCCCAACAGTTAGCCCCCAAGCTCGTTAGATCGTGGATTTCTAGTGAGATTCCAAAGTGCGGTATGGCGAGTTTGGACGAGATTGGTGTATTTGGGCGAAGTTCGTGTCCGAAAACCCGCAAGTAAATAGTAATTTCTCATACCTATAAGAAGGGAGGTAACTTCTTCACAACCTTCACACTTACTTCTTGAAAAATTCCTTCTTCTTTTTTTTTTTTCTCTCTATCATTTCCTTCTTTATTCTTAAAAAAGAAAACACGAAATGTCGAGTAAGAAGAGGAGTTCGAAGAAAGGGCCCTTGCCCGCGAACGTTTCTGAAAAGCTCCTTGTGCCAAAGATAGAATTCGTTCCTCATTCGGTAGACCCGGCCGAGAACGAGGCATGGTGGGTAGCGTGTTATGGTTCGATCGCCTCCCAAAAAGAAGTCGTTCCCGGTCATGAACCGTCACCCGGTCGAGGAAGGTGCACCGAGTAGGAGTACTAGCGAATTCCTCGAGATCATGCGGTCGTTCTATCAGACTTCGGATGTGGTGGAGTTCCGGGTTCCTTGTCAAGGAGAGCGCGCTAGTAATCCCCCGGAGGGTTACTTTACTTGTTACGAAGCATTCGTAGGGCGCTGTCGCTTGTGGTTTCCGATTCCCGAAATTATCGTCCGTGTGTTGGATCGTTTCGAGGTGGCGATAAGCCAACTGAATCCCCTTGGCATCCAGCACCTCATTGGAATCCTGATCCTGAGCTACGAGCATGGTCTCTCCCTTACCGTCGATCACTTCGAAGCGCTTCTTAGGTTACAGATTATCAAGGATATGGACAAGTATACGCTGGTCCCTCGGAACTTCATGTCAGTGGTTCAGGGGTTTACTTCTAACTTCAACTCGTGGAAGAAATTTTTCTTCTTCGTTCGTGTAAACGCTGCGTCTGCTGAAAAGAGATGTATCCCATTGTTTCGGAGGGTGCCGAACGGCCGGCCCTTCATCAATCCTCTTGCTCCGTTTCCTGAGGACATTATCGCGGTGCGGGATCTTCTCAGGAACGGTCCTTTTTTTTCTGGACTTCCTTTACGCTGAAGAGAGTTCGAAAGGCGTTGAGGTTCATGCATCCTAGTCTTGCTTTGGGCGGGGAAACAAGGAGTGAATCCGAGCCCGATGACCAAGGTCCCGACGCTGCTCCCACGGTTGCGACGGGGCTGAATTCTTCGAATGGGAAAGATATTGACCTTGGTGACATGGAGTTCTCGGTAGACGATTCCATGCTTCCAGGATGGGATCCAGACCTTGCTTTCGGCGATGGAAGCGGCACGAGCGAGGTCCCTATTCCGGACTTCGATGATTTCTTCGCTGGTCTTCCCTCGGGCTTCGATGCTCCTCCGGATACGAACGAGTCGGGGAGGCCAAAAGTCGTCGCGGAAGGATCTCGTATTATCAACGGGGTATAGGTTTTAAAAAATTTGACGATCGTTTCCAGTGTATATATATATATATATATTTTTTTTTTGCTTATAACGTGTTAATCGGTTTTGCAAGGTTTGAAGTTGCTTGGATCAGCCATTGAGGCGAGCCAAAGAGAAGCCATGATCTATCGTATCATGCTCACGCTGAGGCGCTCATTTCTCCGATCGACGGGAGGATTCCGAGATTCTGGGATCCCATCCCCGTTTCTCCCGATACCGTAGAGACCACGACCGAGTTTGCCGGCGACGATGAGGAAGTAAACTATCCCGCGGTTGCATTCGGAGCTTCCTTGTCCGGGAGTTTTAACTTTGATCTGTGAGAGGTGAGTGTTTGACGGGAAGAAGTTCTTCCCTTATCTAGTATTTTGCAGCCAAGTGTGGCTTTCGTTCATATATGTCCGGCCGAGTGTGGCCTTCGAACTTTGTATGGGCCTGTTTTGGCTGCTTTTATCTTTATCGGGACTGGCCATCGGTGGCTTATAACGGTTTATAATGGATGTTTGTTTGAGTTACTTTGTTTCGAGTGGGTTTGAAGTAAACATGAGTTGTCTTCTCATATTTAATCCAGTTGAGGCGTTCAATCTGTTGGTTTGTTCCAGACGTGAGTTTTGGTAAAAAATTATTTATTCTTACGAACTCTCGGGAACGTTAAGATATGAACGGAGAGACATGTTTTAGGATCTCGTATGGTTTAGATATCATGTCTTGAGATGTCTGAGACCAGTGCGATGGGTTTCGGGCAAGGCCTAGGTTTACTCTCGGTTTTAAGGTTTGTACGGTGACTAGCCGGCTATCGATTTTCCTGTTGCGATTTCTACCTGATTCGTACCGATTTAAAGTCCGCGATAGGTTCTCGGCTTATATGACTTGTATGGTATGAATCGAGCATCTTTCCAGACACAATTTTTAAGCCAACTAGAAGTACTAGACCAAAATTTTGGATTTTTTTTTGTAGCGCGCTTTCGTCCTTGTGTTGGACGTT
>NC_027755.1:8183986-8184634 GCF_000695525.1 Brassica oleracea var. oleracea
TTCGTCGGGGCCAATCGACGAACGGGGTGTAAGGTTTTTGTGGTCGCATTCGGAAAATTTGTTCGCATCGTCACGACTTTTAACTTTGGCGATGTCTCGCAGTTATTTCGAAGACTATACGTATATTTTCGGTGCTGAAGAGAGATTGTTTTGCGATTTTGGGCCATATGAGGCCGCTGACAAGAGTCTTAACGTTTGTAGATTTTCTAAGCGTGTTCTGAGACTTTTGCGTTAATTGAAGCGCAAGTGTCTTAATAAAAAGGAGCGACGCATATTGTAGTAAAAATTTTTGAAATCTCTAAAAATTCGATTACAATAACGCATCCTTTCCTATGTGGGAGAATACGAGTATACGCACCCACTCCCCCCCTTTTTAGAGAGGGGGATTGCTGAACTCGTCTTTCGACGAGCTGCCTACGTACCTCTTTCGAGGATCAAGCCATCTCGTAGTTCTATTTTATGCCGCGAGCGTTTTTACTCGGCGGTTGTCGCCGTGCTGACAGCCTTGATCATGACGACCGTGGCCAGGTCAGCATTCTCTTCCGGATGTTCCGGTTGAGTTATAGTGTCGGCTTCGAACTCGTGTTGAGTTTCGACTCCCGAAGCGTTTGCGTCAGCAGACGATGTTAAATCGTCTTTTCTTGAAAC
>NC_027755.1:8184833-8185657 GCF_000695525.1 Brassica oleracea var. oleracea
GCGTTGAGCCATGGGGTTCCCATGATCACGTTGTAGATGGCAGGATGATCTACTACCGAGAATTCGACGATTTTCGTGATCTCCTTGGCAACTGGTAGCTGAATCGACCCGAGGGTCATCGATACTTCGCCTGAAAAATCCGTGAGTGGTTTCGGCGAGTTACTTCTCCGAATTCGACGCTCATCCGATTGAGAGTGTCGCGGAAGATTATATTTACCGTGCTTCCCATGTCAATGAGTACTCTTCCAACTTCCAGATCTCTTATGACGAGATCTATGACGAGCGGGTCGCAGTGAGGTTGAGCGATCCCGCCAGCTTCCTCCTTCTTGAAGGTGATTGAGCAATTTGATCATCTCGGGCAGGAGACCATGTAGGCCAGTTTGCGCTCGACTCTGCCTTCCGCTGGTAAGCTTTGATGGCCGAAACCGTATCGTTGCAGAATTGCGATCCTCCAATGATCATGTTGACTCTGCGACGATTTTTATCGTTCCCCTTGTCGTCCGGCCTTTGGGCCTTCTGCCGCGTTTATCCCCAGATTGGTTTCTTT
The DNA here is from genome assembly GCF_000695525.1 of Brassica oleracea var. oleracea. NCBI lineage: Eukaryota > Viridiplantae > Streptophyta > Magnoliopsida > Brassicales > Brassicaceae > Brassica > Brassica oleracea. The sequence continues at coordinate 8,185,381 of NC_027755.1, forward strand.
GAGGAGATTTTTCCGTGGGAGGATTTTTGTCCGCTTTCGGGGGGGGGGCGATCGGTCTCGAGGATGAGATATTTCACGTTGGTCCCTTCCGAGAGCTCTCCAGCTAGTAGCTTCGCGGCCAGCCTTGCTCCCAAGACTTTGCAGTTAGTCGTGGAGTGTCCTCGGGACTGGTGGAACTCACAGAAGGTGTTTTCATCATATCCTTGATTGCGAGTCCATGTACCTGTGGTTCGGCCCTGGTCCGAGCTGATCGCGTAATTGTGCGCTCCTTGGAGAT
>NC_027755.1:8185721-8186861 GCF_000695525.1 Brassica oleracea var. oleracea
GTGGTCCGTCGCCTTGTGGAGGGCATCCTGGAACGTCCGCGGTTTGTCGAGGGCTATCCATTTTCTGAATTTCGATTTGTACCAGAGCGTCTTTCTGAGCGCATCAATGGCTACTTTGTCGCTTATTCCGCTGACCCTAGACATTGCCAGCATGAATCGGCTGATGAACTCGCGGAGGGGTTCGTCTTCCCTCTGAGACAGACTCCAGAGATCGACATCGGAAGTTTCTCTATCTATGAACATAGACTTTCAGGGTTCCCCTTTTCGACGGGAGATTTTTCGCTAGGGTTTTGGCCCGAAGGTTGTTCCCGCGCAGCTCCAGACCTATCGAGTGGGGTAGCGAAGTCGAGTCTTTTCCTGTGGACTTTAGTGGTTCCGCGGGGACGATTGCTCTGGTCCTTGCCGTTAAGGTTTCAACCTGTTTGGTCAAGGTGTTCACGAGCCTGTCCTATTCCTCTGACCATTTTTCTTAGGTGGCGAACATCTTTTAAAACTCCTCGAGCGCCACGGCGTTGGCTGGTGCGTTGGCCGCAGATACGTCCGCTGCAGGAGTGTGAAGATCAGTGCTGCTGCTTCCGTTAAGAGGAGTCTGCACGTTATCCGCGTTGTCAGTTGACATGTCTAGTTGAGCGTGATGTGGTTGAGAGTTAGATTGATCCGTATCCTCCTCCTTCTAGCGCCAAACTATGGGAACCGAAATTTGCACTGTCGATTTCCGTTTAAATAAGGAAAGTTAGGAAAACCCTAATTTCCTAGAGGTCCCGAATATCTGTTAAACCACACGCCAAGCAATCAGAACACTCAATTAAAGATAGAAATATGAAATCGTAAAAGAGAGCAAAAGGAGTTTTATTCCGAATTTGCGTATGAGCGTTACAACAAGGTAGAAGCCTCGGCTATGAGAGCTATCGGCAAGATTCCTAGTTCTAACAACCTAAGACTGCAAAATCTAGTTGAGTCGCAGCTCGAAATAACGAAAACGGAAAGTTGCCTAATTGATCTAAGTGCTAAGTTTGCTCTACAAAAGTCCCCTCCATGCTTCTTGCCTAGGACTCCTTATATACTGGCTCCTAGGTCGGTTTGCGCTTTTCCTCTTCTGCCCTTAAGCCGTCATAGCATAAAAAATGGAGATATTCCATT
>NC_027755.1:8186875-8190731 GCF_000695525.1 Brassica oleracea var. oleracea
GACATTTATCTTTCCTTGCGAACCAAGCGTAAACCGTCATGCGGCTTACGGGCTGTTGGTTATGAAATCGTAAGTTGGGCCTTGAGTCATGTCTTAGGTCCCTTTGGGCCGTATTCTGACTCGAAGCGTTTATTACGGCTTCTTTCGATAAAGAACGAACTTTCCGCAGTTTTTACCGTAAAGTTTGATCTATGATTTAGAATGGCGGGAAACATGAAATGGGTTCGCTACGGTCTTCGGGAGATAGCATCGAAGGGTAGACGAGAATGCATGGACTAATATCATATCGACGTTTCGGAAAAGCTCGGTCGCTACGTACGTAGCGACCGAGCCGTATGTGTAGCGACCGAGACGTGTGCGTGCTCGGTCGCTACGTAGTGATCGGTTGCTATGTAGCGACTCGGTCGCTACGTAGCGACCGAGCGGAACACGCGTTCGGTCGCTGCGTAGCGACCTTTTTCGAGCTCTTGTCCGATGTCTCGTGTTTCCTCCGCAAAGCTTTTCGTAAGAAAGAATCTATTTCAAAAAAATATTTGTCGAAGAAAGTTCTCGTTTTCTTCTTGGGACATTTTGAATGTTAACTTCGTCGTAACCGTTTTCGACCCCAACAGCGACCGAGTTTAGCTCGAGCTCGGTCGCTACGTAGCGACCGAGCTTGGCTTGTCCGTGGTCTGATTGCCCTACTCGAGCTTGCCGGTGGTCGGTTCGATTACGTGTCCGCTCCCTTGGACAATCGATATTTGGTTCGATTTGAGATTTGAACAAGATTTTACCGTGAGGCTCTTCGTAAAGAATCTTTTTACTTAGTATAACTTACGTGAAAAATGTTCATGCTGCTTTTACAGAGATTTGGATGTTAACTTCGTCGTGACCATTTTTGACCCCAACAGTTAGCCCCCAGCCCGTTAGAATCGTGGATAGTTGATGAGATTCTAGCGTGCGGTTAGGCGAGTTAGGCAAGATAGGCATGTTGGACGAAGTTTGTATCCGAAGATTCGTACACAAACACTGACGAAGAAAAACTTATGCATATAACGAAAAGTTTTTTTTATTGGGGCTGCGCCTTATGAAGGCTGCCTACGTACCCTTGTCGAAGGGATCAAGCCTTTCATAGTTCGTCTTGGAGTTAAGATGCTTACGATCTGTTTTGCCAATGAGACATTTACGGTTTAGTTATGTGTCATGTAGAGATTATCAGACATGTTGTTGTTGATGGCATTTTATATCGGACCTTTTTCACCCTTGAAACTACCTTTGTTAGCTGTTTGCTTTGGCCAACTGTGGCCGTATTTATGCTTTCGGGACTGAAAGCGTGCGGCTTCGAATCCAAGTCGCTTTGCAACTTTTTTTTTTTTTTTTTAATAAATTCGTTTCGCGTTTTAAGAACATGTTTGTATTCGTTCGATTGTAGAAGGAAGAGTATGAGTTGTCATCTCATATCTAACTCTTTGTAGATCGTTATATTCACTGTTCGTTTTAGATGAGAACGTACGAAAATAGATGTTAGAGACCAGTGTGCTGGGTTTAGGGCAAGACCTAGGCTTACTTCTGGTTTTAGGGGGTGCGATGACTAATTCGGCTTACGTATCCCGTTACAGTTTCAACCTGATTCCATACCGATTTAAAGTCCGCGATAGGTTCTCGGCTTATAAGACTTGTATGGTTGGAACCGAGCATCTCTCCAAGGACAATTTCTAAGTCTCCTAGAAGTACTGACCAAAATTTTGGATTTCTTTTATAGCGCTATTGCCCTTGTGTCGGGTGTATGAGAGCTATCTCTACGAGATGGCTAAGTCTGTTTAGGACTGTTAAGAGTTTGTTGTGATCAGCAACAAACTTATTTTTAGATATTACCATTTTTGAATCTTCGCGAAGGATACGTGTTTTAAGAGGGTGTTAGTGCGTATGATTGTTTGGTCCTTCAAGATGGTGTCTTTATCGAGGAAGGTATTTTTGTCGAAAAATGTTTATTCAAGCGTCTGCGACGTCTCGCAATGCTGAAGATTGGTTTCTCTTTCGTATGTTACGTTTCGTGCTCGAAATGTTTGCGGGCTTGAAGATGTTATGCGGTATTGCAAGGGTTTAGTCTTAACCCTGCGTTTGAGAAACATTTTGGTTTGTCTACGGATGTTCGCAGCCAAAATTGTTGTTCTTGTTTGGATTTGATTTGCGATCGAGGAGTTAGGACCAAGGGGTCGCTTAAATTTGTCCCCGGAAAGAGGCATCCTCCTATACTGTGATTTGTGAGGTGTTGGCCTTCTGAGATTTCTTTCGTGTATATTTGAGGATGTTTTGTATAGCTCTAGGAGTTCTGTTACGAGTTTTCCTTACATGCCGCATTTTACGAGTAAAACACAGCGGGCAATAAAGTTATCGGTGGAACGTATTGAACTTGGTCGATTGTCGACAAGTTTAAGTTTTCCATTAACCGTTTGGTAGTTAGGACTGAGTTTTGTTACGAAGAATTTATCATTTGATTTACGACTAAGGGTTATACGATAATTATTTTCTTGATAGCCACATGACTTTTTTAGACAAATCGCGGGTAGTCGTTTTGCCGTTAAGTAATGGAGCGATGGTTTCTCAAATACATTGGCTTGGCGTGAAGGATGTGTTCACTCAGATAGCCAAGGACGTTGTAGGTCAGGCATTAGACCGTAGTCCTTAAGATCATGTTAGTTTACGATTGTCTTTAAAGGGGATGCCGAATTCTGGTTCGGATTTTTACTGCAAGGCGTAATTGACCGAGGGCCAAAGAGCGATTGTCTAGATTGATAGGCCAAGTTTGCCGGGGTTATCCGTGTTAATATGGCCGATAGTCATAGAAAACGATTCTCCGCTCAAGGTTTCAGTTATACAATTAATCTTTTGTATAAAGTTACCTATAGTCTTATGAAAATCGATTCATTTTTGTCCAAGGAAGACGAAGCCCAAGAGGTTTGCTACATAACCAGTGTGGAGTCAGCGGCGGGATGACTACCTTCTCGGATGTGACCGAGGGAAAAGAAAGGCAGAAGCCAGCGAGCAGCATGGAGGTTTGTGTTTGCTATACAAAACATACTTGTTCATATAACACGTTATGTTAACTTTAGAAAGTTTCTTCGTAAGACTTGATCTGATTGTACGAAGGATTTTTCGCGTAAGTAATGGGGACCGGTTTTACGAAGGTTGTAAATCGGTGATATGTATACATATGTCAAAGTAGCGTTGTTTCTGCAGGTTTTACGAGAAACATTTTTGATGTGATTTCGATCTTAGGTGAAAGTTGCTTGGAGTTACTCATGGAGTGTTACCGAAGATTATTTCATTACGATCTAGTCGCAGAACGTTTTTCATAGCACATTCTCATGGTACATTCGTTTCTGGAACGAATTGGTCAACAAGAGGGAGATCTAGCCAACAATCGGGAAGAAAGTGTTCCCTTTAATGTGCTCGATGCTACATTTGTTCTCTAGTTTGCTTCGTCGCAAACGTTTTCGATGCTTTTTCGTGACTCACTTGGTTCAATGGAAACTGAAAGAAATGCTTTGGTGCTTGAAGATTTCTCGTAGAAATTTTTATACGAAACTGGCTTTAGAAAGCCGGAAAGGGCTTCAAGACTTTGGCTAATTGTCGAGTTTCATTTTGATATTGGTACAGGTTTTCTATACGCATGATTGCGATACGAAATGTTGTATAGTCTTTGAGATTATGTTCATGATCGTTTGGATATGTTGCTAGCGTTTAGACAAATTTTAGATTGTCGTTTGCCTACTTGGGACGATTTGCTCTGACGAAAGCGTTTTCTTGACGATTTGCAAAGGTTTTTGAAGTTTGGGAGTATACGAGTATAGTATACGTACCTACTCCCTTTTTT
>NC_027755.1:8190933-8192895 GCF_000695525.1 Brassica oleracea var. oleracea
AGTTTAGAGAAAACAGTAGATCTTATTTCTAATCCGCGTAAGAGCGTTGCAATCATTACAAGAGATCATAAAAGCTTTGGCCAAAAAGGCTGTCAGCGAGTTACCTAGCTCTAGCGGCCTTAAAGCTCAAACCCAGTTGAGTCGCAGCTCGATAACAAAAGACGAAAAAGATACAGAAAATGTTTTTGATTGATTTCGGACTGAACCTTGTTAAAAGCTGCCTACGTACCCCTTTCGAGGATCAAGCCAAACGTAGTTCAATTGATAGAGCTGGACAAGAGATCAAATTGCCTGGGCGAGTTCGTTTAGTAATTGAGTGCAAGTCATAGAAACAAACTTGTCGAGAATAAAGCCTAAAGTTTCTAAGTGCTGAGAATTCTGGGTCTAAAAAGTTGTCCCTGGTGCCTCTCGCCTAGGTCTCCTTATATACTTGCTCCTAGGTCAGTTTACGCTTTTCCCCTTCTGCCCTTAAGCCGTCATAGCTTAAAAAAAGAGATATTCCATATTTCCCGATCTTCCTTATTATCTTCGGAAACTTCACATTTATCCGCAGAAACTTGACATTATCTTGCCTTACGAACCAAGCATAAACCGTCATACGACTTATGGGCTTTTGGTTAAGAAATCGTAAGTGGGCTTCGAGCTTCGTTTTAGGTCTCTTTGGGCCGTCTTTGGCTCGAAACGTTTATTACGGTTTCTTCGATAAAAGCAAACTTACTGCGGTTTTTATCGTAAAGTTTGACTGATGACTTCGCGTGAAGGGAAACATAGAATGATTTAGCCACGGCCTACGGGAGATAGCATTTAAAGAGTAGACAAGAATGCATGGATTCGTGTCGTATCGACGTTTTGGGAGAGCCCAATCGCTACGTAACAACCAAGCCGTGTACGTGCTCGGTCGATACGTTACAACCGAGCTTTGTCTCTAGCGACCAAGCCGCGTTCGTGCTCGATCGCTACGTAGCGACCGAGCCTTGGCTCGAACTCGGTCGCTACGTAGAGACCGAGCCGTATGTGTGCTCGGTCGCTACGTAGCGATCGAGCTTTGCTATTCCATGGTCTGATTGCCATACTCGAGCTTGCCCGTGGTCGGTTCCATTACGTGCCTGTTCCCTTGGACAATCGATATTTGGTTCGATTTGAGATTTGAACAAGATTTTACCGCGAGGCTCTTCATAAAGAATCTTTTTACGAAGTATAACTTTCGTGAAAAATGTTCATGCTGATTTTTACGGAGATTTGGATGTTAACTTCGTCGTGACTGTTTTTGACCACAACAGTTCTCCCATTATTCAGAGGGATTTCGAGTTGAAGCCGCAGTACTACACACTCGTGGGACAGATACCTTACCATGGATTATCTCACGAGCATCCTATGGACCATCTGAAGAGGTTCGAGGATCTGATATCTGCTATTAGAGTCATGGGAGTCCCTGAGGATTATCTCCTATGCAAGCTCTTCAAGTTCTCTCTTGCTGGAGAAGCTTCGCATTGGCTTAAGCAGCTACCACCAAAATCTCTCACATCCTGGAGCGACATCAAGAATGCATTCTTATGAAATTTCTTTGATGAATCACGCACTGAAGACTTGAGGAGCAAGATCGCTACTTTCTCTCAAGAGCCTGCAGAATCATTCAGTGGCTCTTGGATCAGATTCAAGTCTTATCAGAGAGACTATCCACACCATGGATTCAATGAAGTACAACTGCTCAGTACTTTTTACAGAGGTATCGCGGTGCAGTACCAGATGGCTTTTGATGCTTCTAGCAACGGGAACTTCAACACCAGGAATCTAGAAGAGGCAGTGAAAGTCATTGAAAACCTAGCATCTAGCAACATCACCAAGAACACTAATTTTGAGAGGAAAAAGTCTGCCACCATCTTTGGGAATGATCAGATGGATGAGGTGAAGGCAAAGCTAGATAGTGTTCACAAGCTTCTTAGGAAGCAGGTCTGCTTGGTT
>NC_027755.1:8194072-8196810 GCF_000695525.1 Brassica oleracea var. oleracea
TCAGAGAGACAAGGGAGAAAGAAGAAGACATCAAGAGAATGTTCTGTGAAGCTAGAGAAAAAGATGAGGAAGAGGGTTACATTGAAGAAGAAGAGTGATCCTGGGCAATTCACAATACCATGTACGGTGAAGGGTATTGAGTACCCACATGCTTTGTGCAACACATGAGCATCAGTCAGCATCCTACCTAGGGTTATGGCAGACCATCTGGGTCTGCAGGTGGAGCCTTCCAACGAATTGTTCACTTTTGTGGACTTCACAGAGGAATTCAGGAGGGATTGTGAGAGACCTAGAGGTGCAGATTGGTAATGCCCTAGTTCCAGTTGATTTCCATGTCCTGGACATCAAGCTAAAAAGGAACTCTTCTCTATTTCTTGGGAGAGCCTTCTTTTTTAGAGTAGGAGAAGTGTGCAACCTGCAATCCAATCAGTTGTGCTTAACGCTCATAGATCCTCAAATCCACTACAACCCCATCAAGAAGCCACAGATGTCCTCCAGAAGAATCAATGATCCAAGAATCATTGCAGCTTGCCACTTTGGAGTGGAATACGAGACAGAATACTCAGCATCAATCGAAACTCACCCTGCAACATCGATTGACAGTGGCAATCATAAATCGATCGACAAACCCCAGGACGAATCGATCGATAGTCGTCCAGATGATTGGGAGAACAACTACTACAACCCAATTATTGCCGCATACACCAGACAAAACATGCATACAGAAAAGTATGAGGATGAACGAGCTACTTAGTACAAAGCCATCCTTGATGAGGAAGATACACTTGTTCATCATTCCTCTTGGAAAAGGAATGCACCATCGATCGACATAACAGGCTGACCATTGATCGATACTCAACCTCATCAGAGAAACCGGAAACGAGAATCTACTGACATTGCCAACTACTCATCGATCGACGCAGAAGTCAACCGAGTGCGAGAGGGAGACTACTCGATTGGCAGTTGGGCAGATGATCACCATCACGAAAGCTATGCAGTAGAAACAACAATATATGAGCCAGGAGCAGATGAACTACATGAAGGTTTCACATATGAGGAACTTCTCAACATGCAAAGACGCGATGAAACAGATCAACATCGATCAGAAACTGCTTGGGGAAGAACACGATACAGCCATCCATCGACAAAGCAAGCCGTCCATCGATCGACATAAATCCTTCAACATCGATCGACGTTGCTCATACAACATCGATCGAGATTCGCTCTAAATCAAAAACCACTGTAAGCGAAAAAGATAAATTTGATAATGAGTATCTAACTCCAGACGAATTTGGTATTTTCAGGGACCTAGATGGCCACGCAAGAGAAATAGACGGACGTATACTGAATATATCTCTAAAAGATATTGCAGACATCCTTCAGACAGCCAATGGAGCAGAAAATTTGTTCGTACATCAACGCAACATTCCAGAATACCAACAGAAGGATATAAAAGAGTTATATGACTCAGCTGATGTCATAGACAAAAGCTTCAAACAAAGGTCTCGCCATCCCACTCGACCATCGATCAACGTTGACGTCCTAACATCGGTCGACAGACGTCCATAATTCAGCAAAAGGGCCATTGATTCCCACGGTACCAGGAAATTCTACTGGGAGGAGAATAATGAGTATGGCGTCTACAGAGAAGAACATGGATACGCCAGAAATCTAGAGGGACACACCATTCGTGTTCACAACAGAGACATCAGAAGACTTCTGGAAAGAGCTTCGAGAGATGAGCCAAACTACATATGTCTTCTTGAACATGCTAACTTATTCACACAGACCAAGATGGTACTAGAGATCTACACCAAGGACGAGATCAATGAGATGTTCTATGGAGTCTGTGGAGCACAAAAGAAGAATGAAGGTGATTTCTAGATGAAGCTTGATGGTGTCTACCATCCACTGAATGATAGCATCGGTTGGTTAATTACATGCATGGAAGAGATGAGGCAAGATATAGCCAGAATTCAGCAAGCGACCGACTGTTCTTGCCATAAATCGATCGACAGAAGACAACATGCATCGATCGATAGTCGCTTACTGATACCACCCAAATTACCCTAAGGAGTGAATTACTCTCTCAAATAAGAGGTTCAGTTGCAGTACTTAGGGATCAAATCCATAAGGAGCTAGAGAACCTATTAAATCTAGTCAAGTTATTAATTCTAGGTGTTTGTTGTTTTATGGGTTTAAAAGTAAATAGCAATCCTAATTGAGAAAGTCTATTGCTCGACTAACAAGATGTTTGGGGGTGTAACTTATTGGAAGATATTGGATGCAGAGTTTCTATTCAGGTGTTGGAGATTATAGTCCTATAGATGCCTAACAGTTGCATGCATGATATATTAGAGCTCAACTCCTTAATCACAGTGATCAGCGATGGCAATGTTTCACTGGTTAACTAACTAGATCTTGGATCTCAACTGTCGTCTTTTGATCACAAGAAAGTGTCGATCGATGATCCTATATGGATATCGATCGATACACCTTTCGCAAATATTGATCGATTGTCAGTAGACAATATCGATCGATGTTTCTAGCTAAGCCCTAGGCGCAGGTTGATAATGCTCACTAGTCTCCTAGATCCGCGGTTAGCATCTCTCTAGCAGTCCTAGCATGACAGATTAGATTCATGACAGGATGATCAATGATGCTTGACTCATGTTAATTCCTAAGTTCATGTTCTAGTTAGCAAGGCTAAAACAAGCATTAATGAACAATCAATCAAT
>NC_027755.1:8196846-8197546 GCF_000695525.1 Brassica oleracea var. oleracea
ATTTGAACCCTGAATCTAACAAGTGAACTACTCAGACATAGCTAAGCAATTCATGACGCAAAATATAGATAAAAACTGCATAGAATAGAATAGATGAATCAATGGAGTTCCAATCACAAATCTCTCTATGATTTTCTCTCCTAAAACTCTCTGCTGAAAATAAGAATACAAAGGTGGCTCCCAGCTCTCTTGCCTCCTAACACTTAGGAAAGTATATAACTATCAAGTTAAAAACTCGTCAGGGGTAATCTTGTAATTTGGTGAAACTTTGGGTTTAAAGTCGGCTGGAACCAAGTCGCGCATCTCGCATCTCGACATCGATCGATGGTACCTGATGTACATCGATCGATCATAATATTTAATCGTCGAGGCTTCTCTTCTGTATCGATCGACGGCACTGGATGTGCATAGAACGATTGCTTCTTCTTCGTATCGACCTCTAATGGTCAGCTCGGATGAAATCTCTTTCAAGCTCCTAAATGCTCCATAATCATCACTTTACTCCAAGATACTCCTAAACCTGAAAACATACCTAATAGGATAGAATATATAATATATAGATAGTAAAACACTTATATACCATGGATGAAAATGGGTCAAATCCATGGTATATCAACTCTCCCAGACTTACCCTTTTGCTTGTCCTCAAGCAAAACAAACAGGCAGTCTCTCTGAAAGAGGTTTGAAAACAGCAGGGACT
>NC_027755.1:8197757-8198319 GCF_000695525.1 Brassica oleracea var. oleracea
GATGCAAGGATTTTCAGACAAGTATCTGGAACTGCAGGTAAAAGTTAGTTCCTAATTTCTCTCTCTCTGATTTCTCTCTTGAGTCAAAGTCTGCTTATATTGCAAGATCAGTGATCAAGATTGGACAAGCTTCCATGAATCAAGACTTAATGGTGGTTGCCACCAAGCCCTGTTCACTTCTTTTTGACCTATATCCAAGAATTCTTTGTGAAGCGAGCCTTGAAGATTACCGCCTCCAAGTCCCGTTCGAATTCTTTTATTTGGAATCCTTATGAATCAAGCCTTAATGGTTTTAGTCACCAAGTCATGTTCAGATTCCTCTTAACTAAATCCTAAGTCCTAATTAAGTAATAAATTTTGGATTTTTTTTTTTAATAGTAACTAACTAACTACTCTAGGGTCGAAATAGAGAGAGAAAATGTGATAAATGAATCTACACAAGGCGTTACCTTCCAGACTTGTCTGAAGAATCTGATCCCATGTATACCAAGCCCCAAGACAAGCGATTATGTCAGGTTTAGTATTGGAAGTCATCTTTGGTTTCTTCAAACAATCAAGGCAA
>NC_027755.1:8198467-8203847 GCF_000695525.1 Brassica oleracea var. oleracea
TCTTTTTATAAGAATCATAATAAATTATATCAGTAAACCTCCCCCCATACATAAATTGCAATGTCCCAGTGTAACACAGACGGAGTTATCGTGGAAATAAATCGTAAGTGCTCAATGTGCAACAGTCGATATGTTGGTAGTCATCCTACTTGGGTCTTGCAATAAATCTGAAAAAAAAACGAAAGTAAATACTAGTAACTAAGAAAACCAATTAAAATTACCTAATAGTGGGTTGCCTCCCACTCAGTGCTTTGTTATAGTCATTTAGCTTGACTGTGCAGGTATGTGGATAGTTGGTGGAAAGACAACTACTTGTTGGGAAACAAGCATCCACCTCATCTCTGCACATTCTGGACCAAGCTGCAATGAAACTTCTTGTGGCCTCATCGTTTCTGGTCCATCTCTCATCCATCTTCTGTATTGCATTTGAGATGTTTTGTAGCCTTTCTTGGATGTCCTCAATGCTGAACTGATGCCATCCTATCTTGTCGTAGGCATATGATGATAGTTCGTTAAGTTCCTCATGCATTGACTCAATTTTGTTTTCTATCATATGCGCATCGTCTGGTGTAGACGTGGTATCGATCGATGCGACCAAGTGTCTATCGATCGTAGCTGGTGCAGTACTGTCGATCGATTTGGAGCGTGCTCTGTCGATCGATGCTGATAGATGGTGTTGAGATGCGAGTTGCCTCTGAATGGCTTTGACTTCCTTATGTAACCACCCTGCTTGGCTATCTAGTCCACTGAGTTTGACGTCGAATGGAAAATAGATGTCATCTCATCGCTTCTCAAATCGTTCCTCCATGTTGTCTATAGCTGTGTAAAGATTTGATGTGATCTGATCAACTTGTGCTGCTGTGTAGGGAAGATGTTCTGTAGGTTTCTTGAGGTCGAGCGATGTCATGCGGAACCTATCGATCGATGTTGAACCTGCTTCCTGAAAATCATGTTGATCATTAAGCTTACCAATGTCCCTCTGGACATTCATCATCTGTGTAGACAAGGTGTCCAAGTATCACATGATAGGTGAGGTGAAACGGTAGTGCATATCCTCATAAGATTTTAACCTATCTTCCATGGCTGCGAACTTGCCGTCGATCGATGTGATGGTGCAGATATCGATCGATGTGGCTGGTTGTGGATCCTTCTTGCGAATGGTGTCCAAATCTTGCTGTAGCAGATCAATTCTCGTGCTTAACCAGTCCACGTTGTTGTTGAGAGGGTTGTATACGTCGTTTATCCTCGTGTTGATGTATGCGATCTCCCATTCATCCTTCTTCTCTGCTAAACTTTCCGGTTTTGCAGGAATTTTGGATGTCTGTGGCTTGACGTCGATCGATGTAGCTTTGTTGGCGTCGATCGATGGTGATGTTGTAGCTTCCTTCTCAAGGTTGTTCTGCATACTCTCAATCTCTGTCCTCCTCTCTGCCATACTTCTGAAAAGCTCATTGTAACCTCTGTCCAAAGGCTGATAGGTGTCATCTACCAATGTCTTGAGTTCATCTCCTACCTTTTCCTGAGCTCCACAAATACCATTCAGCTTCTCATTGATCTCATCTTTGGTGTAGATCTCTGGTGCCAGTCTTGTAGGTGTGAAGGAAGTGGCATGTTCTGGGAGGCATAAGTGACTCTCTTCAAATAGGGATGCTCTCTCCAGAATCTTTCTGATGTTGTCCTTGGTAACAGGGATCATCTCACCAGCTACGCTCCTTGCATATCCAAACTCATCTTTGTAGACTCCATATTCGTCCTCCTGTCCCCATTTGAACTTTTTGGCTCCATAGATGTCATAAGCGCGATGTCCAAATTCGTAACGTCTGTCGATCGATGGTCAAGGTGCCGTATCGAGCGACGTTGGTGTTACCCTGTCGAACGATGTAGGAGCAACCTTGTCGATCGATGCTTGGCCAACTGGTGTGAACCAATTTAGTGAACAAATTCCTGGTTTGTTGGCCCTTGGATATTCGTCTGGAACAGTGTCTGGTCCATTGGCCACATGATGAATGTCTGCTATGCCCTCTCTGGATCCTTGTCGAATCCTTCCATCCATAGCTCTTGCATGGCCATCTGGGTCCCTGGAAATATCAAATTCATCAGGAGTTAGAAAATCGTAATCAATACTCATATTCTTCTTAGTAAATAAAGAAGGTTTAGGTTTAGAATGAGAGTCGATCGATGTTGATACTGGAGTATCGATCGATTGAAGACGTTTGTCTGCTGAATTAGGGTTTTTATATCGAATGCTCTTCCTGGATATTCCTTCTGATTGGTTTGTGGGAGCATTCATCTTTTCTCCTTTGGTGTCGTGAGAAGTAATCTGGGGTGCAAAACTCCTTATATAGGTATTGGTAAACCTACTTGGAATTAGAATATTCCCTTTTTCCTTTTCAAAGGCGGTGGATCGATGTACCTGGTGTGGTATCGATCGATGCATAAGATCGTTTTGCTGGATGAAGGTGGGTATCGACCGATGCTGAGTAGACTCTGTCGATTGATGGTGGAGACGTGTTGTTGAAGGAATGTCTTGAATATCTGTCATCCTGCATAGCAATTTCTATAGCTCTTTCCTTCCAGTAATCCTCATCATACTCCTCAATAGAATCCTCATTGGATGAAGGAATTACAGTCTCTACTGCAAAATTTTCATTGAATCCATTGTCTGCCCAACTGCCTATGGAATAGTCATCACGTCCTCTTTTGTTGGGTTGTCGAAAGGCAAAGTCTGGATAACAATGATCTGGTAATGTGAAGTGGTCAACCAGATGCTTCCCGTCGAGCGACGTGGGATAGTGTTCATCGGTCGTCAGTGACTCATTGGAATCGATCGATGAAGCAGTGTGAGTGTCGATCGATTCTGAGTACTTTGTTTTGTAGTCTGCTCCTTAATGGCATGCTGCAATGTAGACAAGATCATTTCCAAGCTCCACGAGGTTGACCTGTTGTCTCACAACTCGAACTAGGTCATAGTGGACGTCTAGATTTATCAGTGTCAGACACAATTTGTTTGTGTTCATGTCACATACAGCTCCTACTGTAGCCAGGAAAGTGTTGAGATGAAGACCAAGAAGTGAAGAGATGAAGCTTTGGGGTTGAATAAAGTGAGACAGTAACTTGGGAGTTTTTACCACAGTAACTTTGGAGTTTCACCATTTCTGGATAAAGGTAACTAAGTTAGGGCTTGGGAAGTTACCTTGCATCCATTTGGAGAGTAAAAAACGTCCAAGGGCATTTGGAGAGGATAAGGAGCACATGGACAGTCTGTCTTGAGCTGGAAAGGTGAAAATGCTTTACTACTATAGCAAGCATGTGAGGAAACAAAGCCAAGAATTTCAAAAGGAGTTCCAGCCTGTCCATTGACTCCACATGCTTATGGATTTCGAAATTCACTTAATCAGCCTTATCTCTTCATATATATCTTGTATCTGATACATTAAATCAATTAATGGAGTTTTGAGTCTCTCTCTCTCTAGAATCTCTCTATTCTCTCTAAACTTTACTCTAATCTTCTCTGATTATTATTAAACACACTCTAAAACACAAAAGTGTTTATGGTATCAGAGCCAGGTTGCTTAAAAAGGGGGTGAGTGTGTGATTTCTTTTTCGCAAATCTGAGTTCTCTCTTGAGTGTTCTTGGAGTGTTCTTGGTGTTCTTGAGTGTTCTTGGTGATTCTGGGTTGTGTTCTTCAGTCACTAGGCTCGTTTGGATCTTTCTGATGGAAACAAACAATCTAGACATGGAGAGGAAGCACAGATCTAGTATTCCATTGAAGCTTGAAGAGGAAACTGGTGGAAGTTGGTCAAGATGGGCGAAGGCAGTGTTGAGGAGCTGTGTGTTGTGGAGTAGTCATAAAAAGGGGAAGCCTTTAAGAGAAATGGCTATTGAAGCAGGTCAGGCGTGGAGTCTGAGGTATGAAGACAGAGTTGTTCAAGAAAACCATACAAGATGTGGGATTGAAGCAGCTCATGGGAGTAGATCCGATCTGAAGAAGGTCTGTGGAGTCAAGAGAGCTAACACAGACCTAGGAAGAGGAAAGGAAGAACTCCATCAGCTTGTGGGCAAGCTGAAATACTTGTGGAGAGAATTGGATGTGTTGAGATCAAGCACATCAGATCCGGAGGTTATTCAAGAGAGGCTGGAGCAAGATGTAGTCTTGAGCCTTCTAGTGAGCTTAAACTCATCATATGGTCAGCTGATTATGCAAGTACTCAAAGATGGTGAGCGAGTAGATGTGGATGGGTTGTGTGAGCTTGTTCAGTCTTCATATAAAGTATATCTTGAAGAAGAGAGGGATGGCGATTGGTCAAGATGGGCAAAGAGAGGTTTGGAAAGCTGTGGGTTATGGTGTGGTCATGTAAAGGGGAAGCCTTTAGTGGAAATGGCTACTGAAGAAGGTCAGACAAGGAATCTGAAAGGTGGAGATGAAGCTGATCAAGAAACCACTTTAGAGAGTGGGATTGAAGAAGCTTATGAAGAAAGGTCCAA
Source organism: Brassica oleracea var. oleracea (assembly GCF_000695525.1). Classification (NCBI taxonomy): domain Eukaryota; kingdom Viridiplantae; phylum Streptophyta; class Magnoliopsida; order Brassicales; family Brassicaceae; genus Brassica; species Brassica oleracea. Next base: position 8,202,954 of record NC_027755.1, read on the forward strand.
ACTTGTGAAGGTCGGTGGAGACAAGAGAGTGATCCGTGGCTTGAGACAAGGAAAGGATGAGTTGTATCAGCTTCTGGGAAGGCTGAAAGAAGGATGGCTGGAGCTGGACGTGCTGAAACCAAGCACAAATGATCCTGGAGTTATTAAAGAAAGGAGGAAACAAGATGTGTTCTTTAGCTTTCTTGTGAAGGAGATATGGGTTCTTATTCTTCATGCGTGTGATGGGTGGGAAGAGAACAAGAGATCAAACCAGTGGAAAGGTGGTACAAGCTGTAAGAAGGGAAGGCTGAGAAAGCTTTCTATAGTGTGGCTTGAGATGGGAAAGGCGTGGAAGAAGGACAGGGAGTCTGGGTATCTAAGTGATAAGATGAGTTTGAAGATGATCAAGGAGGTGGCTCAACAAGTGGTAAGAGGAGAGTGTTCTTACTCTGCCTATATGAGTAACTCAGTGGAGGATAGTATGGTTATGATGGAGCAAGAGATCAAAGGAGCAGATGATCCTATCACAAAGAAAGAATGGGATGGGTTTGTCAAGTATGTGTATGCTTTGGCTACGACCCGGAGACAAGGTGCTCCTGCCTTAGCATCCACGTCCAAACCCATCATCATTGATTCTGGAGCAACACATCATATGATCAGTGATAAAAGTCTGATAAGTGGAGTCAAGGCTGCAACAGGGAGTGTCATGATAGCTAATGGTGCTAGGATCCCAATAGAAGGCGTGGGAAACCTCAAGCTGTTTGAGAAGAGCTCACCTGCGTTCTATTTGCCTCAGTTCACTTCAAATCTGATATCAGTGAAGAAGGCCACAGTTGATCTTGATTGTCAAGTAGTATTCAGGCCAAATGAAGTTGAGTTTCAAGATTTGAAGACTGGGAGAGTTATTGGTAGAGG
>NC_027755.1:8204656-8211836 GCF_000695525.1 Brassica oleracea var. oleracea
TAGATCACACTCTCTTCACCTTGATAGGACCTTCAGGGAGCATTGTGATTATAGTGTATATGACTTGATTATCACAGGGAGTGATAAGGCTGGGATTAAAGCCACTAAAGAGTTCCTCAAGTCTGTGTTTGATATCAAAGACTTGGGAGAGATGAAGTATTTCTTGGGGTTTGAGATATGCAGATCCAAGGAGGGTTTGTTTATGTCTCAAAGGAAGTATACTATGGATATGTTGAAGGAGACTGATGTGCTTGGAGGAAAGATAGCTAAGACACCTCTTGAGGAGGGGTATAAGGTTCTGCGTGAGGGGGAGGTTGAAGAGAACCAGTTGTTTGAGGATGCTAGGCTGTATAGGAAGATGGTTGGCAAGCTGATCTACTTGACCATCACCAGACCAGATATATGTTTTGATGTGAACCAAGTGAGTCAGCATATGCAAGTGCCAAGGGTCCATCACTGGAAGATGGTTGATAGGATACTGAGGTATCTGAGTGGGACGGCTGGACAAGGAATTTGGATGGGCTGTAATGGCAGTACAGAAGTGGTTGGGTATTGTGATGCTGATTGGGCAGGAGATAGAGTGGACAGGAGATCAACTACTGGGTATTGTACATTCATTGGAGGGAACTTGGTTACTTGGAAGAGTAAGAAGCAGAAGGTTATCTCTTGTTCAAGTGCTGAAGCTGAGTATAGAGCCATGTTGAAGCTGACAAACGAGTTGGTGTGGATCAAGGGGATCTTGAAGTATCTAGAGATTGAGCAGAGTACTCCTATGACTATGCATTGTGACAATCAAGCAGCTATCCACATTGCCTCCAACTCAGTGTTTCATGAGAGAACAAATCACATAGAGGTGGATTGTCATAAGGTGAGGCAGATGATTATCTTAGGAGTGATTTTGCCATGTTATACAAGAAGTGAAGATCAGCTTGCAAATGTGTTTACTAAGGCAGCGAGATTGAAGACAATGGAGTCCATACTATCCAGGCTTGGACTCATTGATCTTACTCCTAGGAGCTGAGCCCCTTAACCATGGAGTCTCCACTCTTTTTCCCTCATCAAAGTTTTATCCCAATGGGTTTTCTTTGGTGAGGTTTTTAATGAGAGAGGTCTTCATGGTTTCCAAACTTGACTTTTTCCACATGGTCAAACTTGAGGGGGAGTGTTGAGATGAAGACCAAGAAGTGAAGAGATGAAGCTTTGGGGTTGAATGAAGTGAGACAGTAACTTGGGAGTTTTTACCACAGTAACTTTGGAGTTTCACCATTTCTGGATAAAGGTAACGAAGTTAGGGCTTGGGAAGTTACCTTGCATCCATTTGGAGAGTAAAAAACGTCCAAGGGCATTTGGAGAGGATAAGGAGCACATGGACAGGCTGTCTTGAGCTGGAATGCCTGTCCATGTGCTGGAAAGGTGAAAATGCTTTACTACTATAGCAAGCATGTGAGGAAACACAGCCAAGCATTTCAAAAGGAGTTCCAGCCTGTCCATTGACTCCACATGCTTATGGATTTCGAAATTCACTTAATCAGCCTTATCTCTTCATATATATCTTGTATCTGATACATTAAATCAATTGATGGAGTTTTGAGTCTCTTTCTTTCTAGAATCTCTCTATTCTCTCTAAACTGTACTCTAATCTTCTCTGATTATTATTAAGCACACTCTAGAACACAAAAGTGTTTAGAAAGCTCTTCCAAGCAGAAGTGAAGAGTTCCAGTTAAGCTTGATGTCCAGGACATGAAAATCTACTGGGACAAGGGCATTACAAATCTGTACCTCAAGGTCTCTTATGATGCCTCCTGAGCTTCTTTCTGAAAGGTCCACGAAGGTGAAAGATTCTGATGAAGGCTCTATGTTCAGACCCAGCTGGTCTGCCATAACCTTAGGTAGTATGCTGACTGATGCTCCTATGTCACAAAGTGCATGGGGAAATTCAATACCTTCACCTCACATGGTATTGCAAACTTCCCAGGATCACTCTTCTTCTTCAATGTGATCCTTAGTTTCATCATTTCCCTCACATGATGAAACATTCTCCTAATGTCCTCCTCAGTCTCCTTAGTCTCTCTGAAAAACATCCACAATCGGTGTGTGTAATAAACTTCATCAAAAGGTTTCTCCACTGGGATTCTGAGGACTCTCTTAGTGAAACCATCCATCTCCATCTCATTAGCTTCCCTCTTAAGGTTCTTAGAAATCTTCTCCTTCCTTTTCCTTAACCTTCTTCCTTCAGTTGCCTCAATAACTCGCATAGGCTCTGGTGTAGTGTCTGAAGGGTTGGTTGTAGGTTCTAGTGGGTTTGCTAAGGTTTAGGTGGTGGTCTGAGTGCGTTGATTCGGTCACTATCGATAGAAGGTAACCGCACTCGGTAGGTGAGAGGTGCCCATCGATCGATGAGAGGTGAGGGAGGTCGATCGATTTTGGTCCCTCTCTGTCGGTCGACTGGTGGCTCATGCGATCGATCAATTTTGACGTAGAAAGGGAAGGGTGGGTGAGGATGTTTTTCTGCGAATTCCTCATGAGTCATGATTCGAACTGCACTACACGCCGCAGTCGATTCAGCAGGAGACGTCGATCGATTTTCAGAGTAGTCCGTCGATCGATCTTCGTCATGGTCTGTCGAGCGATGTGCATCCATTGACATCGGTCGACACCAGTGTGATCCGCCGAAACTCTTGGAGCTTTCAACTTCGAATTCTCCTTCTCCAAGCTTCTCATGCTTCACCACTTGCCAGAAATCATCATCTATGATGGCATTTACATGGTGTTTTGCTTTCTCAACTCCTTCCTCTATAGCCAAGGCTTCTTGCCTCTTTACAGTGTCTCCAGTCTGAGCCACTTGCATTTCAAGCTTCCTCACCTGAGTCCCTAAGGTCTCAATTCTTGTGTCAGACTATTGTAGGTAAAATCTATCTCCCCATTGAAATTCACAGTGAGTTGTTGCTGTCCTTCCAGAACTCTGTCAAGCATTGCTTCAATCTTGCTTTTCTGAGTCTGTGGTAGTGGATTCTAGTAGTTCCACCGGATTCCTGGTGTTGAAGTTTCCCTCACTAGCTGTATCAAGAGCCATCTTACACCTCAAGGAGATACCTCTGAAGAAAGTGCTCGGCAGTTGCACTTTGTTGAATCCATGGTGTGGACAGTCTCGCTGGAAGAACTTGAATCTGATCCACGCATATTTGAAAGACTTTCCAGTCTCCTGCGCGAATGCAGCAATTTTGCTCCTCAAGTCTTCAGCGCGTGCCTCATCGAAGAAGTTTCGCTAGAAAGCATTCGTGATGTCAGCCCAGGATGTTGGAGATCCTGTGGGTAGCTGCTTAAGCCAGTGTATCGCTTCTCCAGTTAGAGAATACTTGAAGAGCTTGCACAATAGGTAGTCCTCGGGGACTCCATCCATACGAATAGCAGCGATAAGATCCTCGAACCTCTCTAGATGGTCCATAGGATGCTCGTGCGGTAACCCAGAGTAGGGTATCTGCGACATGAGTGCGTAGTACTGAGGCTTCAGCTCGAAATTCTTCTTCTGAATCTCTAGAAGTCGAATAGCTGATATGTTGGCGTAGTACTCATTTGGACGATTGTAGTCAGCCAGTGCCCTTGGTCGAGCAGCCTCTTCTACAGGTTGAGCAACTCCTGTAGTATCAGTATCTGGGATTACATTTTCCTAAGCGTCTAGTTTCTGACCTGTTGCATTACGCAGACGACCATCTTGGTCATACAGGTCTCCATTCTCGTCCTGTCTGAGAATAATAATCGCAACCATGTTTCGCGACTGATGATCGATCGATGTACGCGGTGTAGAATCGATCGATGTCGAACGATGTAGATCGGTCGATGACGAAGGTAGGGTGTCGGTCGACGGGAAAGCTGCTGCGTCGAGCGATGTGGAACGTTGGTCTCTGCGGATCGTTGTTCCAAGTGAGCAGGATCTTGTGAGAATAGCAGGTGTTTGTCCTTGTTGCTTCTGGTACTGCTGGGCATGCACCTGAAAAGACAAGAAAAAATTTTGTGTCAGAATGGGGGTCCAAAAAAGAATAAGAATTAATAACATTAAATCTAATGGCGATCAAAGCTCCCCGGCAACGGCGCCAAATTTGATACCACTCAAATTACCATAAGGAGTTAATTACTCTCTCAAATAAAAGGTTCAGTTGCAGTACTTAAGGATCGAATCCACAAGGAGGTAGGGAACCTATTAAATCTAGTCAAATTATTAATTCTAGATGTTTGTTGTTTTATGGGTTTAAAAGTAAATAGCAATCCTAATTGAGCAAGTCTATTGCTCGACTAACAAGATGATTGGGGGTGTAACTTATTGGAAGATATTAGAGGCAGGGTTTCTATTCAGGTGTTGGAGATTGCAATCCTATAGATGTCTAACAGTTGCATGCAGGATATATTAGAGCTCAACTCTTTAATCACAGTGATCAGCGATGGCAATGTTTCACTGGTTGACTAACTAGATCTTGAATCTCAACTGTCGTCTTTTGATCACAAGAAAGTGTCGATTGATGATCCTATATGGATATCGATCAATACACCTTTCACAAATATCGATCGATTGTCAGAAGACAATATCGATCGATGCTTCTAGCTAACCTCTAGGCGCAGGTTGATAATGCTCACTAGTCTCCTAGATCAGCGGTTAGCATCTCTCTAGCAAGCAAGGGTAAAACAAGCATTAATGAACAATCAATCAACGAATATCACAACTTAGCAAATCTATAGTTGGGGCTATTCCATCTAACCTATTTGAACACTTAATCTAACAAGTGAACTACTCAGACATTGCTAAGCAATTCATGACACAAAATATAGATAAAAATTGCATAGAATAGAATAGATGAATCAATGGAGTTCCAATCACAAATCTCTCTATGATTTTCTCTCCTAAAACTCTCTGCTGAAAATAAGAATACAAAGGTGGCTCCCAGCTCTCTTGCCTCCCAACACTTAGGCAAGTATATAACTATTAGGTTAAAAACTCGTCAGGGGTAATCTTGTAATTTGGTGAAGCCTTGGGTTTAAAGTCGGCTGGAACCAAGTCGTGCATCTCGCGTCTCGACATCGATCGATGGTACAGGATGTACATCGATCGATCATAATCTTCAATCGTCGAGGCTTCTCTCCTGTATCGATCGACGGCACTGGATGTGCATCGAACGATTGCTTCTCCTTCGTATCGACCTCTACTGGTCAGCTCGGATGAAATCTCTTTTAAGCTCCTAAATGCTCCATAATCATCACTTTACTCCAAGATACTCCTGAACCTGAAAACATACCTAATATGATAGAATATATAATATATAGATAGTAAAAAACTTATATACCATGAATGAAAATGGGTCAAATCCATGGTATATCACTTACCAACATCGATCGACCAACGCTTACCAGCATCAGTCGACAACAGTCCACCACACTCACATCCGATGAAGTCTCCACAAAACTTTCACACTAGGGAAGAGATAGATCAGTTGGTAGAAGAGATCTAAAGAGCTCTAGACACTACAGAATAGAGGCTTGATGGGAGATGTGATGACATTTATTTCCCAATGGATCTTAGCATCAGCGCTTTGACTTCCAGGATTGAAGCTATGCAAGGGGAATTGGTGGAGATTCAGAGGTACATTGCCCGTCGACCAGAAGCATCTGCATCGATCGATAGACGCAACAACATATCGACCGACATTGGTCAACAGACATCGGTCGACGACGCTACAAACCGAGGGCGGCTAGTACCAAAGGTGACATCAGACATGTCTGACACACAACACCATGGAGAGGAGATCTCAGCTGACACTTACGCCACACTTGGAAGACATCAGTTCAACCTTGAGAGTCTTGAAGATAGATTGCAGAAGATAGAAAACACAACTACAACAATGAAGGAAAAATGGCTCAGAGGGGATGAAGCAATGAGAGACTTCACTGGTACTTGGTTCAACAAGCGGAGAGAAGAGATGAACACTTGTTTTCCAACAAGTTCCAGCTTTCAACACTACTAGCCCAATCACCTCCAAAGTCAAGCTAAATGACTATAACAAAGCGCTGAGTGGGAGGCAACCCACTATTAGGTAATATTTATTTAGTTTTTATTGATATACTATTTATGTTGATTTTTAATTATTTTAGGTCATAAAAAAAACAAAAAGAGATCCGAGTAGATGATTGCCGTGAGTATCGACCGACGAGAAGCTGTCGACATCGATCGACGTTGCCTAACCTGCCGCGACCGATATCAACATCCTTACATCGGTCGACATCATTCCGGTATGGTATATCGTTTTAACTTGTTACATTGAGTCCTTATGATTTAGTTATCACCATAACTCCGACTGAATTTACATTGGGGACAGTATAGTTTAAGTCTGGGGGAAGGTTTACTGATACTAATTTATTTATTAGTCTTATTAAAACGTTTTTCAAAAAGTTTTATTGAGTCAAGAAGGGGATAATGAACTTATAGATTTTTGCTTGTTATCTAACCACTCTTTAGCACCATTCTAGACTTACTGATTGCAGATAGTACTAAAGATACTAAAGTGGATCAGCCTGTCAATTATTCACACTTGTTGAGATTGTTTGAAGGAACCAAAGCTGACCTCCAACATTAAACTTGACACAACTGCTTGTCTTGGGGCTTGGTATGCATGGGATCGGATTCTTCAAACAAGTCTGGAAGGTAAATCCTTGTGTAGATAGATTAATCACCCTTTCTCTCTCTTTTCGAACTATAGATAATTAAAAAAAAATTATTATATATATCGATTCGAAATTTATTAGGAAGGAATTCAAACAAAACTTGGTGGCTACAACCATTAAGGCTTGCTTCATAAGAATTCTATAGGTAAAGGATTAGAACAGGACTTGGTGACTACACAATTAAGGCTTGCTTCACAAATAATCCTATGATATGTCAAAAAGAAGTGAACAGGACTTGGTTGCAACCACCATTAAGGTTTGATTCATGGAAGTCTGTCCAATCTTGGTCAATGATCTTGCTAATATAAGCATATTTTAACTAAGAGATAAAATTAGTAGAGAGAGATGATAGGAACTAATGTTTACCTCCAGGTCCAAATACTTGTTCGAAAGTCCTTGCATCATGTGATGGATACCCCCAAGGTAAAGCCTACACTTTTATTTATGCTAAGAAATGAGGTTGAAATAGGAA
>NC_027755.1:8211996-8220347 GCF_000695525.1 Brassica oleracea var. oleracea
TTTATCCATGGTTTATAAGTGTTTTAACTACTAATTATTATATTATAGAGTCTATTTCAAATATTTATAGGATCAGGAGTGATTTGGAGATAAATGATGATTTTGGAGCATTTTGGAGCATTTTGGAGATACTTGGAGCAAGCACCATAGATGACCATCGAGCTCAACCATCAGTCGATAATGAAAGGGAATAATCGATCGATGTTCATATTTTGACATCGATCGACAACAAAGCGTGCATAAAGCCCGTTTGGTCACAGCCGACTTGAAGCTCAAGTCTTCACCAATTTACAAGATTACCCCTGACGAGTTTTAACCTAATTATATAAGCTTTGCCACCATGTTAGAGGCAAAATGTGCTTTCTTGTTTTATTATTTTCACAGCAAGTTTTTCTAGGATTTTGATAGATTGGAGAGAAGATCCAAAGTTATAATTTGTGATTGGAACTCCATTAATATTTATTTACTATTCTAATGAAGTTTTCTTACCTAATTTCTGTTATGAATTGCTTAGCCATATCTGAGTAGTTCCATTATTAGATTTTAGGGTTTAAATAGGTTAGGCGGGATTAGCCTCAACTATAGATTGCTGATTTGTGGTAATTGTCATTAGGATTGTTCATTAATGCATGTCTCTAGATTAGCTACCTAGAACTTGCCCTAGGATTGATAGATAAAAGCGAGAGCTTCATTATCATCCTGAAAACATTCTAACTGAGCTAAGTTTCTTGCTTTGAGTAAGGCGAGAGGTGATCTAGTGAGCTTAGTAAGCTATCATTCAACCCGAACATAAAGTTTAACTAGAACCACGTCGATCGATATCATTATTGAATAATCGATCGACAGAGTGAAAGCTGAATCGATCGATATCCTTATAGGATCATCGATCGACACTTTCTAATTGATTGACATAGGATAGTTGAGATCATTAGATCTAGTTAATAGACAAGTCCAAACATGCAAAAGCTTATAGACTTGTTGACTAAGTAGTTGAGATTTACATTATCATGCATGCAACCCATTAGGCATCTGTAGGATTATGATCCCAAGTTTCCTGAATAAAAACCCTAAGTCTAGCTATTTCCTTTTAATCACCAAAAACTCAACCAATTAATTAAGCAAACACTTGCTTGATTAAAACTGAAATTTACATTTAAACCATTAAACAAATCATATTAGATTTCTTAGGTTCCCTAGCTCCCTGTGAATTCGATTCCTAAGTACTACAACTCGACCTCTTTTTTGAGAGAGTATAAATCATTCCTTAGGGTAATTTTAGTGGTATCATTGGGGAAGGCGGAGATGGTATGGCCCCGAGTTTGGACGAGGCGATGGGTGAAGGAGAGGTCTAGATCCCCGCGTATGATCAAGGTTGTGGTCGTGTTTAAGACTTTTTTTAATGTTTATGAATTAGTGCTTGCTCTGGCCTTGTATGGCCATGTTTATGTTTTGGGACTGGCCGCTTGTGGCTTTGAATCCCTGCCGCTTTGCGGCTTTTAATGAATGGATGATCAGTTTGCGTTTATGTGAGTAAGTGGATGGTGTAGAAGGAAGCGTATGAGTTGTCATCTCATACCTTTCTCCAAAGTGGAATGCTATATTCGTGGTCCGTTTCGAGAATTTTCCGCAAAGTCCTAACTTCGTGGGATTTCTGAGGACGTTGAATATAAGCATAGAGGCATGCTTTAGGATATCGTATCGTCGATATCATACCTTGAGATGTTAAAGACCAGTGTGCTGGGTTTAGGGAAAGACCTAGGTTTACTTCTGGTTTTAGGGGGTGCGACGACTAATTCGACTTACGTATCCTTTACAGTTTCGACCTGATTCCGTACCGATTTAAAGTCCGCGATAGGTTCTCGGCTTATACGACTTGTCTGGTTAGAATCGAGCATCTCTCTAAGAACATTTTTTAAGTCTCCTAGAAGTACTAACCAAAATTTTGGATTTCTGTTATAGCGCTATTATCCTTGTGTCGGATGTATGAGGGTCATCTTCGTGAGATGGCCTTGTCTGTTTAGGACGTTTAAGAGTTCGATGTGATCAGCAACAAACTTGGTGGTAGATACTACCGTTTGGGTCTTAGGGAAGAGTACATGTTTTGAGGAGATGTTAGTGCGTATTTTGTGAGATGCATTGCATTCCAAGTTCTTGGAATCTTCTCGTCTTGCATGTTGGCTATTTCGTAGGAACCTGGTCGGACAACTTTTATGATTTTGTAGGGTCCTTCCCAGTTTGCTCCGAGTTTTCCTGCATTTCGCTAGGCAGTATTTTGGAAAACTTTGTGCACAGCTAAATCCCCTTCGTTAAATCGGCGATTCGAACATTTGAGTTATAGTATTTTGCGGCTGCGTGTTGATAATATTGAATTCGGACGAGCGCTCGATCTCGGTGCTCATTGATGAGGTCGAGCTTGTATAGGAGCATGGCGTTGTTGAGCTCTTCTAGTTCGGGCAGTAATCTTCTTCGGACGCCGGGGAATTCGACTTCTGCGGGAATCATGCATTATGTCCCGTACACAAGGGCGAAAGGCGTTTCTCCCGTTGCTCATCTTGGGGTGGTGCGATGTGACCAGAGGACTCCCTCAAGTTCCTCTGCCCACCTGCCTTTTTTAGCGTCTAGGCGTTTCTTAAGTCCGTCTAAAACGGTCTTATTGATTGTCTCGGCTTGGCCGTTGCATTGTGGATATCTGGGAATTGATTTGTTTAATCGTATCTTCCATTTTTCGCAGAATGCTTCGAATCGGGTGGAGATGAACTGAGATCTTTTGTCAGTTACGATCTCGTAAGGAACTCCATGTATATAGATAATGTTTTTCCAAACGAAATTTTCAACTTGGACATCTTCTATACTTGCGTATGATTCTGCCTCTACCCACTTTGAGAAGAAATCAGTGAGGACTAAGAGGAAACACTTTTGCTTTGAATTGTGAAGGGGTTCGACGATATCCATGGCTCAGCGCACGAAAGGATATGGTGACGTGATGGAAGAAAGAACTTCTGCTGGTTGTCGGATGGTCGGAGCATGCCTTTGGCATTTTTCACATTTTCGTGTGAATTTCTTACAATCTCTGATCATCGTTGGCCAGTAGTATCCGTGGCGTTTGATTTTCACTGCAAGTGACCTTCCGCCGGAATGGTTTCCGCAGGATCCAGAATGGACTTCTTCCACTACTTTTCTCGCCTTTTCTCCTTCCAAACACGTAATGAGTGGTCCGGAAAATTTCCATTTGTAAATTTCCCCGTCAACTGTTACATAACGCGCGGCTTGGGTTCGGATTTTGCGGGCTGCCCATTTTTCGGGAGGTAATTTTCCATCGATGATGTAGGCTCTAATCGTTTCCAGCCATGACATGTCACAGCCGTAGTCGGATTGTTCCGATCTTTCTTCTTGCTGTACTGCGACCTTCTCTACGTCGTCGTCTTGATCCCTGATGAGGTTGACAATGACTGGTGGTTTGATACTCGGGTGTTCAATGAATTCGACCGGAATCACTCTTTTAAGACATGGGTCTGAACTTGATGCCAGGGCCGCGAGAGCATCGGCTTGGACGTTTTCGGAGTGGGGGATTCGCGTGAGAGCGAAACAGTCAAAATCTTAAGCTAGATTCTGGACCAGTTTCAGATATGCATCCATTCTTTCATCCCTTGCTTCGTATTCTCCGCTATATTGACTTGCGACTAGCTGAGAATCACAGTAGGCATGGATGTTGCGTATCTTCAATCCGTCAGCTAATCGTAGTTCTGCAATGAACGCTTCGTATTCAGCCTCGTTGTTGGACTCGTGAAATTCCAGTCTAAACGATTGTTCTAGGATTTCTCTGGTTGGTGATGTGAGGCGAATTTCGATGCCCGATACTTGCTTAAATGACGATCCGTCGACGTGAAGGACCCATGTTGAATTCGGTTCCTTGTTAGTAACGGTTCTTGTCGGTAGCTGTACCAAAACGTCTGCGAGTACTTGGGATTTTGCACTCGTTCTTGGTCGGTATTCTATACCGTACTCACTTAACTCGACTGCCCATTTGGCTAGTCTCCTCCTGACTGGCTCGGACTATGCAAGATAGTCAGAAGAGGGAAGGTCGTGAGGATGATAATGATGTGGGATTGAAAATATGGCCTGAGTTTTTGTGCTGATGTTACAACCGCGTATGCCAATTTTCAATTAGAGGATACCGTGACTCGGCGTCTAAAAATGTTTTGCTTATGTAGAAAATTGGTTTTTGTTCTCCCTGCTCTTCCCTGATCAAGATGCCGCTTACGGCTGATAGTGTTTCAGCTGTTTAAAGGCATTCTCACACTCGTCTGAACATTCAAATTTTGTATTCCCCCGCAAGACATCGTAGAAAGGTAGGCTCTTGTCCGTTGACCGAGAGATTAAACGGTTGAGGGCCGCGACTCTTCCAGTCATCCTCTGTACCTCCCGCTTGTTTTTGGGAGAAGCCATCCTGATTAGTGCATCGATCTGTTTAGGATTATCTTCGATCCCGCGATACGTTACCATGTAACCGAGGAACTCGCCCGATGCTATGGCGAACCTGCATTTAGCCGAGTTAAGTTTCATGTTATGTGAGTTTAACCGTGCTAAACCTTCTTCGAGATGAGAAACGTGATCGCTTGCATGAAGGGATTTGACGAGCATGTCATCAATATAGACCTCCATGGTCTTTCTGAGTTGTTCGGAGAACATTCGATTCACAAGTCTCTGATAAGTTGCGCCGCAGTTTTCTCGCGATCATCAGGGTGCATCATGATCTGATTGTATCCTAAGAAGGCGTCCATGAAAGATAAGAGTTCGTTTCCCGCTGTTGCCTTGACCAGTCGATCAATGTGCAGTAAGGGGAAACTGTCTTTCGGACAGGCTTTGTTGAGATCGGTGAAATCGATGCAGACTCGCCATTTCCCATTTTTCTTTTTGACCACGACAGGGTTGGCAAGCCAATCAGGATACCTCACTTCCGTTATCGATCCTATCTTAAGGAGTTTTTCGACTTCGTCGTTGACTGCGGAGGCACGTTCGGGTCCTAACTTAAGTCTTTTTGTTTGACCTGTTTGAAAGTTTGATCGATATTCAGTTCGTGACATGTTATGTTAATGTCGATTCCTGGCATATCTTCTGCAGCCCATGCAAAAGTATGGAGGTTCTTTTTCAGACAGGTTATGAGTTCAGTCATCAAAGGCTCGCAGAGATTGGCTCCGATCTCGACACATCATTGTGGGAACGCTTTGTCGAGACATATGGTCACCATGGGTTCGCAGGTTGGTTCGCATTTTACTTCCAGGGCAACAGTTTTATGGGATTCCCAGAAGAGTTCTGCCGAATCTTGATTATGGGTGCTTTCGTCGGAGGCCATTTTTTTTATTTTTCTAGGAGTAGTTTCGGAGTTCAGCCTTCTTCGTTTTAGTTCCGCAGCAAAACACACCTGTGATACTCTTGGATTTCCCCATATTGTTTTGATTCCGTGAGGAGTTGAGAATTTGAGACAAAGGTGGTATATTGACGGAACCACTCGCATGGAATTCAACCATGGCGTACCCATGATCACGTTGTAAGACGCAGGGCGGTCTACAACTAGGAACTCCGTGACTTTTTTCATGGTTCCAGCTTTGACCTTGAGATTAATCGACCCAAAAGCTATAGTGGCTTCTCCTGAGAGTCCTATTAGCGGGCTAGGATTTTCCGCGATTTCGGATGGGTCTATCTTTATTTCTCGAGAGTATCTTTGAAGATGACATCAACCGAACTTCCAGTATCGATTAATACCCTTGCGATATCAATGTCATGAATCGTTAACTCAATAACAAGGAGATCGTTGCGAGGTTTGGTCTGATCGACCGTTGCTCCCCCCTTGAACGAGATGACGTTTGCACATATAGAGTTTTGCATATTGTTTCTGATCGTTGAGTGGCTTTTGCGAGTTAGATTAATCCGTACCCCCTCCTTCTAGCGCCAAACTATGGGAACCGAAATTTGGACTATCGATTTCCGGTTAAATAAGGAAAGTTAGGAAAACCCAAATTTCCCAGAGGTCCCAGATATCTGCTAAACCACACGCCAAGCAATCAGAACCCGAAAAAAAGACGAGAAAAATAAGAAATTGAAAAGAGAGCAAAATAGATCTTATTCTGAATCCGCGTTTGAGTGTTACAACAAGGTATGAGTCTGGCCTACGAGAGCTGTTGGCGAGATTCCTAGTTCTAAAACCCTAAGACTGCAAGACCTAATTGAGTCGCAGCTCGAATAACAAAAAGGGAAAGTTGCCTAAAATTGCTCTAAGTGCTAAGTTTGCTCTGAAAAAGTTCCTCTTTGTGCCTCTCGCCTAGGACTCCTTATATACTCCTCCAAGGTCGGTTTTAGCTTTTCCCTTCCTGCCCTTAAGCCGTCTTAAGTGAAAAATGGAGATATTCCATTTTTTCCAATCTTCATGTTGATCCGCGGAAACTTAATATTTTTCTGCGGAAGCTTATCTTTTTTTTTTACTATTTATTTTTTTATAAAATAAAAAAATAAACCGTCATAGCATCTATGGGTTCATTCTTAAAGAATCGTAAGTACACTTCTAGTCGCGTTTTAGACCTCGTTGGGCCGTCTTTCGACATGAAACGTTTGTTACGATTTTCTTTTCGATAAAAACAAGTTCTCGCAGTTTTTATCATAAAGTTTCAATGATGACTCTGATCGGAACGGTGTGAGAAGTGATACGGCTGTGGGACGTGGGAGACAGCATTGAGGAACAGACGAGATGCACGGATTTGGGTCGTACCCATTAATCGATGTTCAAGACAGTTCAGTCGCTACGTAGCGACCGATCGAAAGGCTTGGTCGGTCGCTACGTAGCGACCGGCCGCGTGGCTTGGTTGGTCGCTACGTAGCAACCGGGTCATTCGCAGACCGGTCGCTTCGCGGCCGCGGACCGGTCGCTTTGTGGCGACCTTGTCTGGATCCTCATCTGACCTTTCACGAACGTATTCTCAGACTATTGGTGTTTAGTTTCGACGAATCAACCGAGATTAGTGCAAGATTTTACCGCAAAGTTTTTTGTAAAGATCTCTTTACGAAGATTACTTTTCGTAAAAATGTTCATGCTGATTTTTACGGATATTCGGATGTTAACTTCGTCGTGTCCATTGTTGACTCCAACAGCCTTCCCTCTACACCAATATAAAATGTCATCGGTAGCAAAATGCATGATAACCTCTACACGATATATAAACTGGACCGTAAAGGTCTCACTGGAAAACAGGTCTCAAGAATCTCAACTCCGGGACGAACTACCAAAGTCTTAATCCCTTCGACAAGGGTACGTTGCTGCCGAAGGGATCAAGACTTTCGTACCCTTGTCCTGCCATTGATTCCGCCTAACTTACCTGACCTGCCTAACCGCTCGCAAGAACAACGTAAAAATTCTAGCGAGCTGGGGGGCTAACTATTGGGATCAAAATCGGTTACGACGGAATCAATGGTGGAAACTTTCCCGGAAATGTCCTCTTTGACAAAGGGAGATAAAATTCAAAAGAATAGAGAAGTGTGAAAACCTAAAATCAATTTCGTAACAATCCCGAAAAGGAGTCACACGATCAGTCTTCGAGAAAGGTTACTCAAGGCCTCGGAACAACGGATCCTGGACAGCAAAACACCCATCGTCCAACTCGCCGAAGGGGCGAGTTGGACCGGATGCACTGACCAACTCGCCCGTTCAGGGATTTGGATCAGTCCAACTCGCCGAATAGACCAGTTGGATCGAGCAAGCCGTCCAACTCGCCTGTTCAACGAGTTGGACTAGTCCAACTCACCGTACGAGCGAGTTGGGCTGAGCATGCAGTCCAACTCACCCGTTTGGTGAGTTGTATCAATCAGCCTGCCTTCGTCCCGTCCTCGAAGCTCCCCCTTCGGGATTAGATCAAACCTGCTCTAGTTTCATCTAGATCAGAGCCACCGTTGGAACTTTACGATTGAAAAACCGCAAGAAGTCATTCTCTCGAATAACATTCGGATTAATCATATAAAACGGCAACGGTTAGCTGAACACCTTGAATTTCGTACGATATACGACGAATTTGAATGTTCTTCGAAATTGACGTCGTTTCGAAAGCGCTCTTTCTATAAAATCGTAAAAATGCCCAAGTCGGAAAACGGCCCTAAAGGGCCCATAACGCGGCTAAGATCCCTCTTACGATTTTATACAAAATCAAACCCAATCGTTATGACGGTTATTCTTTTATTATGCAGGAGAAGATAAATGTCAAGTTCAGAGGATAAATGTGAAGTTTCAGAAGATAAATACAAAGATCGAAGAAAAATGGAATATTTCCGTGAAGTGATAAACTCGGCGGACGGCAGAAAGGAAAAGA
>NC_027755.1:8220873-8222756 GCF_000695525.1 Brassica oleracea var. oleracea
ACATAAAATTTAAACTTACCTCAGTTGTACTACTTCTTTATGTGTACATGTCTTTGCCCCAATAAAATGAAACCATCAATTTTGTTAAAATACATTTCATGTATGTTTTCCAAAAATTATGTGGACAAAGAAGTTAATAAACCTTAAAAGTATAAGGTAAATCATGCAAACATATGTGATTGTGTAATAATTGGAAAAAAAAACATCACCGATAAAAAGGAGCCTATCTAAACATTTACCAATTTGGCCAGCTGATTTTTTTTTTCCAATGCAATACCCAATGGAATATTTAAATTTCAAAACCTAAATAGTTGTCTTAGTTATACCATTATCACTAATTTGGTAAATAAAACATAGGTGGACCAATTATACCAGTTTCACCTGTATTGTTTGATATATAGTTATACCCGTTATACTAGGTGTACCATCCAAGATATTACAAAAAACCTTTTATTATCCAAGACCAGCGGAAAGTTACTCAGTTGAAGCTTGGTCGTAGTTATATTGATCTTAATTTTTTTGCCTATTCTATCAACCAAGTGAGAATAAATAATCTCCTCATATCTTTTCTTCATCACTAAAGTAGAAATATGTACGTCTTTTCGATTCCATCGAACTTTATTACCCACATTTTTATGTTTTCTATAAAAAATATCATTAATACTACATCAGTTGTACCATAAACCGGTTGTTAACGAGTTTGTGTAATGAGTTGTACGAGTTGGACCTTCGTGAAAATGATTTATTTTACAATTTCATTTTCAAACTTTAATATCTTCATATTAAACCTTACAATCTTACTCATTACATTTATATACCTCTTACATGACTAAACCGAAACAAATAACAAGCAAAAGGAGAGAGATAGACGGAGAAGAATGAGAGAGAGAGAGAGAGAGAGAGAGAGAGAGAGAGAGAGAGAGATGGTATACACTTAAGAGGTGATTGTAGAACTGAAGAGGAAGCACTTGGGATGTTTCTCAGTGTCCTAAGTTGTAGAAAGGTTCTAAGAATTAGGGAAAAGTGTTTATGGATGAAGAGTAATTTGTTAAAGTTTGTGTCTTTGTTTTGATTACTAAAGTTTGTGTCTTTGTTTTTATTAATGAGTTGTTTGATTGTCTTACTAAAGGTCATGTCTTTGTTTTGATTAATGAGTTGTTTTGATGTTGATATACCATGGATTTTAGATTTTTTAGCAATCATATATAAGTGTCTTAGAGTTATTTGTTATGTTTTGAAGTCTTTTTAGAGTATTTATAGATTAAGGAGTGTTTTGGAGATATAAGGTGATTTTGGGGTATTTTGGAGCAAAAGCTAGAAGAAACTCTTAGCTGCCCATCGAACCAGTCCCGAATTGACATTCATAGTCAACCGTGGATCGACGGACAACTCTTGTCCGTCGATCGACAGCGAAGTGCGCAAAGCCCGACTTGGTTCCCAGCCGACTTATGGCCAGACTTATGGCCCAAGTTCCACATCATTTACAAGATTACTCCTGGCCGACTTTAACCTAATATTTATGGGCTCTGCCTTTGTTTTGGGCAACACACGCTTTCTAAGCTTTCATACTTTCTACTTTACACAACAAATCATATTTAGGGTTTTAAGTAGTTTGGAGAGAAGATGCAAGACTCTTTTAGAGCTTTGTATTGGAACTCCGGGTTTTCTACCTTGTTCTATCTATGCAATTTATTCAGATATTTGCTATGTTCTGCTTTGCTATGTCTGAGTAGTTACCTTTGTTAGATTTAGGGTTAAAAGTAAGGTTATGAGGGATTATAGGTTATGAGGGATTATCCCAAAATATAGATACACTAAGGTGATAGATTTCCTTCATAGGAATTATTAATGCTTGTGTTCTAGAGTAGCTAACTAGAACCCTG
>NC_027755.1:8223367-8225150 GCF_000695525.1 Brassica oleracea var. oleracea
AAACGTCCCGACACAAAAGCCGATTGAGTTTCTGAAATGAGGGCAGGTAGACAGATTTTCAACCTCTGGCATAAAACTTTCGAGATAATTTTATACACAACATTACATAGACTAATAGGCCTCAGTTCCGTCATCCTTGTAGGTCTCTCTGTCTTTGGGATCATACAGATATTCGTAATATTTAAACTTTGATCCATTTGTCCCGTAACCAAAAAATTATTTACCATATCTACCAAATCTTTCTTAATAATGTTCGAGGCATGTTGAAAGAAAAGAGCTGTCATGCCGTCTGGTCCTGGTGACTTCTCTAGGTGCATCATAAATCAAGCTTCTCTGACCTCATCTTCCGTTGCTAACCTCAACAATCGTTGATTCATCTGAGGAGTAATGTCTGGTGTTACCTCTGTGAGGAAATCATCAAACTCCGTTGGTGAAGTAGTAGTAAAGATCTCCTCAAAACTGTATGCTGCTACCTTTTCCACACCAATATCCTCCGTAATCCAATTTTCTGCAGCATCATGGGGACCTACAATCCTATTACGGACCCGTCTTTGTTTGGTTAAGGCGTGGTAAAACTTTGTATTAAGATCCCCCGATGAGTACCACATATTCCTGCTTTTCTGGTGCCAATACTCCTCCTCGTCTTTATATGCTTCTTATAGCTTCCTAGACACTTCCAAAATATCCTCCTGAGATCTAGTGTTATCCATTTGTACCTCCTCAAGGGCTTTCTATAGCCCATTTATTTTTTCCTTTCCATATGGTGGATTATTTTTCCGCCATGTAGCAATTTCATGTCTACAGTTACTTATTTTTGCCACTATTCCATTTTCTCTTCCGTTACTATTATCTGACCAGCCCATTGAAATTGATTCCATAAAACCTTCTTAACCAATCCATCTTTTATCGAATCGAAATTGTTCTCTCCTCTTGCGAACTTTATCCTCTAGATAAGCCACCACTGGGCGATGATCATATGCCACCATCCCTAAAATTTTTGTATCAGCACATGGAAACAAAGTATGCCACTCCTCATTTGCTAGGGCGCGATCTAGACAGCATCTGATCATTACTGCCCCTTTTCATTTTCTTCTTCTTTCTTGCCAAGACAATTTGTTTCCCCAGACCGGAAACTCCAACAAACCGCTGTTTCGTATCATGTCATTAAAGGGGATAAACGAATCCACACTTCTCAAAGCTCCTCCACCTTTTTCATGATTTCCAGTAATTTCATTTAAATCGCCAATGATGAACCAGAGTTCGGATCTTGAAAGTCCATACCTAGTTAATCGTTCCTAAACTTGTTCCCTCATTTTTTGGACCGGATCTCCATGCATAAACAAATGTTAGAAACACCCTTTTCCCAATAGCCACCGCCTCCACATCTATCATTGGATTACTTGAGTATAGAATCTTAACCTGATACTCATTATTATAAAAAAACGCTAATCCACCACTTCTCTTATTTGGATCCACTGTAACCAAATTATCGAATCCAGAGTGGAGTTGAAATCTCTGAACGAAGTCAAACTCCTGCTTTGTTTCTGATAAAAATAAAAAATCTGGTTTATGTTTGTGCTATATCTCTCTCAGATAACTCATAGTCCATTTATTTCTCATTCCTCGACAATTCCAACTTAAAGCTTTCATAAAGAAAATAATTAAGGATTTGCACCCATAATTTGAACAGTCAGGTATAAAGAGACCCTGAGTTGATGACCTTGTACCATCAATACACCCATAATAACTATGATCCAAATGTATTCCATTATTTTATCCCAAT
>NC_027755.1:8225250-8245468 GCF_000695525.1 Brassica oleracea var. oleracea
TCCGTCGGAATGTCCGTCAGAATACCGCTGTTTTCTTGTAGTGCTAGTAGGTTCACCATCTGCTCACACTACTCCAGCCCAAGTTATGGACAATGTTCCATCTGCTATTATCAGTAATGAGGGTGCTACATCCTCAGAAAATGATCCAACAAACACGACCTCTCATTCAACCAAGTTCATCCAAGAGCATGGAAATATAGAGAGTGATTTCCATATTAATGAGCAGATGGATGAATATGGAAGTGTGTCAAGAGGGGGTAGGCTACTCAAGCGTACACAAAGATACCAAGAAATGGAATGGTATACAGTTCATGGACGAGTAAACCGAAGTCGTAAGGGTTGGAGTTCCTAGTCTAGCGCACAAGAAACCTTTCAAGTTTGGTTAAACTAAAGAGTTGTTATAACTCATTGGGTTGCTATAGCTCTTTCAATGTTTACTTTATGTACTAACTTTTTCGAACTATGTGATCTAACAAATCACATCTACATCTTGTATTTTGTCTTATAACCGATGCCCTTTTTTACAAAAGAAACGAGAGCATATAGGAATATTTTTTAAAAAAAAAGGTGTGAAAAAACAAATCGGGAAAATAGCGTCGTCATCCGAAATTGGACGAGTCAGTAACGACGTGTTTTGTTATTCGTTTATTTTAATCGACTCTTGACCTGAAGAAAAAGCTTCGTCTCTTCGCTTTGCAAGGAAGGGGGAAGGTGAGAAACGAAACCTTCTTCGAAAATCTCCTTCCCTTCTTTAATAGCTTCGAGGGAGAGAAGATGAAGCAGTGTAGTCTTGGAATTGATGGTTTACGAAGCTCTCTCTCTCCGTCCTCCATCGATTCATCTTCTTTAACTCTCTCCGCTTCCAAATCTGAACACGAAGATTCTATCTTCCGTGATTATACTTTAGACCTCTCCTTCTTGTCCTCCGATGATTCTCTGTCTCGCGATGTGGACACAACAACCAAAGGTAACTCAAAACTCTGTCTTGTTAGGATCTTTTTTGGGTTAGCGGATAATTGGGTTTTCTGTAAAGAAGCTACCTTTTGTGTGTGTTCTTTGCAGAAAGACAGGAAAAGACAGCCTTGCTAAACCCCAATCCACTTGTCTCGAAATTGCCAGAGATGCTGATTGTGTCCTCCACCGTTGCTGGCGATGGCGAGCTGGAACTGTCATGTGCCAACGCAACTGAAAATTCTTCTACAGACTCTGAGGAAGATACTCCTTGCTGGATAGGAATAAACTCTCGCGAGACTCTCGCCTCAGGTGGTGCCATTTGCAGGCGTTCTACGGATGATCTCAGTGGGTTTCGTAGATTGAATCCTTTGGCGCCACAGTTTATACCATCCAACTCTATCAAGATTCTTGAAAAGGATGAGAAGAATGGTTCTTCCTCTTTGAAGAAGTCTCTCTCTTCTGATTTCCCATCATCCTCAGGGGAATTCAACTTAGACGATGCTGCAAGCATCTTGGCAGATGAAAGTTTGGGTTTTGTATCTCAAGATAGCGTTTCTAGAAATGAGTTCCAGCAATCTAAAAGGTTGGATCCTTTGGCTCCTGTGTTCCTTCCCTCAAATGCAAAACTAACTCCTTCTGTCCATGAAGCTTTTGAGACAAATGCACATTCAACTTCTGCTCTTACTTATTCAGATAATAAGTCGCTAGGGAAGGTCAAGATTGATACACCTTCGGGAGAAGCTGGTCGTATTCATATATCAGGTTCGTGCAATCCTTGGCTTGAATCCACAGTTGGCCTTACGGAGTCTGCAAAACTAGGAAGCTCCAGCAACAAGTCTCGTGGTCAGAGGAGACTGAATCCATTGGCTCCTCAGTTCTCTCTTTCTGTTACCAAACCGAAAGCATATAGCTACGAGAAATACCAAGCCGTAGATGGAAGTTCTTCACTCAAATCTCCAACAGCGGACAGTAACTTTGGGTCTACTAAGTGGTATGCGGTGGAGCCAAACACTACACTTTCAGCGAACGGTAATCAAGATTTTCAGCATCCTTTTCCATTTCACGTGGTGGAAACTTCAGCGGGTTCGTCTTCAAGGAATGCGAAAGCTTTATCTGGTGGCTCATCTCCAAAGATGGATGTGATGAAACTACTTACAACGATCCATGGTCTGTCGGAGTTACTAACACTTGCACATGGTTCAGAATCCTCAGATTCACCGGAAGAGCTTGATCTCATTAACAGTACTGTACAGAATCTCAACATGTACATCCAAAATGGCATTCAGGAACAAAGCGTTGTACAACACAATTCATATGATCTACAGCTTTTATCTAACAAGAGTAAGGTATGTTGTTCCACCTCTTGGCTCTTGTAGATTTTTACAGAAATGACATTGTGTTAATGTGTCACCATGATTCAAAATCTTCTGTATTAGCTATCGATTAGAGACCTTCAGCTTCCGAGCACAAATAATATGACCGTCGACCTTGGTGTTACAAGGAAGGAGAAATACTCTGTGGTCTCAGGGGAGACGTTTCCAGATTCTGGTTTGTATCAATATGGTGTGACCAAAGATGAGGGCTTTGGTCAGGTATGGCTTTTTTTCCCTCTGCATACTTGAGATGTGTGATTTAGTGTTTATCAGGAGGTAGATCTTTGGTTCTGATTAACATGCAGGTTGTGGCTAAAAGTGGTTACCAGCAGAATCATCAAGGCGAGGAGCAGATTAACCCGCATGCACTGTTCTATAAAAGCTTATGGCTAAAGGCTGAAGCAGACAGGTGTTTGATGGTATACGAGACTTCTCTTTCGAATCCTGGTTCTTGAGGTGTGTTAGAAAGGTGACATCAAATCATCCCATATTACCTCATCATTTGACATTTTATTGAGAATGAAGTTTAGTGCAATTTTACATGTGGTAAGCCTTGCACAAGGGGTCCTTTTGTTCATTTGCTTTCGATTTTGCAGGTCGGCATGTAAAATTTCGGAGAACAGGGCAGACATGTGTTGTGACTAAACGTGCAGAAGGATGAAGTTGGTGCTCTACATGACTCGAGAGAATGAGTTTAGTTATAATCTCTGTAATTACTTGCATAATCCTTACTGATCGATCAAAACTTGTCTTACTTTTTGCCAGAATCTGGGTACTGTTTGGTCGTGGAGCCTTTTGATTGCTGAAGATTTTAATGTTTTCTTGTTATGTGGTCCTGATCTTGAATTATCAGATGTATAAACAAGCGATTTTGTAACTTTTCTCTTAACTATGTCATAACGCTCTTTTGTAATATAGTGCTTTTTTTCTTACGAACTTGCAACTGAGTCACGTAAGTCTTGGATTTTTCCATAGTATGGAAAGAGAATGACCCTAAGGAAGAAATAATCAGTGTTCCAAGAAAGTGGTTAGCTAAAATGTAGCAGGAAAAGAAACAATGAAACAAAGGCAAAAGGAGAAATGGCTATGCAACTCTTAAGACGTGAGTTCCACAATGGCTGAAACAATATCTCCATCAGTTGCCTTTAGAGCTTTCACGGCTTTGACCTTACAGACACCTGCTTGGGTCATCACAAGCCACAAGGTCGATGTCTCTTACTTCTTGTGGACAACAAGTGGTGAATTCAGAAACATCACTAGGGATCATGTTTGCCGTGTTATGCAGCTTGAGTTTGTAGCTGAGAGCTCAGATCATCGATCTTGCCTCATACCAAATATGACCCAAGTCCCGGAATTGGGACTATTGTAAACGTCTGGCTTCGATATGACGAGTAACACTTGGGGGATGCAATATTCTCCAGAATCATAAAGTTTTTCATTTACCAGGAAGACTGAGAAATGAGAGTTTATGGTTAGAAGGTTTTACATTCTTGATAAGAATCTTTTAAATGGTGAGGCAGGTTTCATGCCAAACTTCAGAACAGCTTTGCGACTTTTTCTTCTCACTTCTATTTTTCTTAGAATTCTCATTTCCTTCACTTACATGGCCAAAAACATAAAAGAACTAACCTCAAGAACATAAAAGTTCATCTTTCAAGAAGTGTAAACAAAGAAAACAAGAAATCCTAATGCAAAGTTGACATCACTATATTCAACTGAACAATACTATCAAAGTTTTGTACAATAGACGAACACAGAAAATTCACATGTAAGAAGAAACATAATAGCACAAAAGTTGTAACTCAAGCTTGACATTTTCCAAACGAGTAAAGCCTGAGAAAATGTGATCAAAGCCCAGTAATAGCCAATAGTCTTATTTTAAAAAGACCATTGGGCCTCACTCCACAAATATTGATGTTTGTTTCCTCTCCAAGACGATGATGCTCATTGACTCTGCCTGGCTCTCTGATTGTCTCTGCCTTAGTTACTTGTCTTATCAAAATCCCTCCCCGGAGAATATTCAAACCGACTGTCTCTTTTTATGGTCAGAATTGTCAAATTAGAAGCTATTACATCTTCTTTATAGTCAAAAAGAAATGATTCATTCATAATTTTAAGCTATCACGTCTTCTTTATAGTCAAAAAGAAATGATGAATTCTCAAAAGACTCTTCTTGGTTCAGTTTCAAGAATCAAAGGAATCGCAAAATGGAAGAAGAAAACCTTTCTTTGTACGCCATGATCCTATCAAGCTCCTCTGCTCTTCCTATGATTCTGAAGACAGCAATAGATCTTGGCCTCTTCGACATCCTATCCGAATCTGGCCCTTCTTCTCCCCTCTCTGCTTCTCAGATCATGTCTCTCTTGTCTACTCAAACACAAAAACAACACGATTCAACTTTACTCAATCGGATTCTTCGATGTTTAGCGAGCTATTCCATACTCACGTGCTCTGTTTCCACTGACCAAGGTGAGCCACGTGAGGTCTACCGCTTAGCTCCTGTTGCCAAGTACTTCACCAAGAACCGAGACGGAGGTGGCTCGTTGGCTCCGTTGGTTAATCTGTTTCAGGACAAGGTCGTGACTGACATCTGGTAAATTCATTAACAACATCCTAAACTCTTTTTGTCTGAAACATGATGCACTCTTTCTTGTAGGTATTGTCTTCAAGTAATCTAATTAATTATGAATTTATTTAAGGTACGACCTTAAAGACTGTGTTCTTGAAGGAGGACTTCCATTCAACAAGGCTCATGGTGCAAGTGCAGCCGAGTTGGTAGGCAGAGATTCTAGATTCAGAGAAGTGTTCCAAAGCTCCATGAAAGGTTTCAATGAAGTTTTCATGGAAGAAGTTGTGAATAAGTACAAGGGCTATGATGGTGTGAATTCGCTGGTGGATGTTGGTGGTGGAGATGGCTCTATTCTCCGTAAAATAATCTCCAAGCATCCTCACATCCTCAAAGCTATTAACTTTGATTTGTCCTCTGTTATCAAAAACACTTCATCAGCTTCTCCAGGTATGCATAATACAAGTTCCTGCAAAACTTCTGTTGTTTTGTAGTAATGATTTCAAAAGATTCTTGATTTTGTGTATTGTAGGCATTGAGAATGTTGCTGGGGACATGTTTACAAGCATTCCTAAAGGAGAAGCCATTTTCATGAAGGTTAGTTTATTTGAGAGTTTCATTAACTCGTGAGGCTTAACAGAAAATCTAACAATGGGTTTCTTGTGTGACTTTTTACAACTACAAAAGTGGATGCTCCATAGCTGGGACGATGAGCATTGCGTGAAGATACTCAGCAACTGTTATCAGTCGTTACCGTCAACTGGTAAGGTGATTGTGATCGATATGGTAATCCCGGATTTTCCAGGAGGTACACTCTTGGACAGAAGCTTGTTCCAGTTTGAGATGTTCATGATGAGCATGAACCCATCTGGGAAAGAAAGAACAAAGAAAGAATTCGAGGTCTTAGCTCGCCTCGCTGGATTTTCTAGTGTCCAAGTTCCATTTACATCTCTCTGTTTCTCTGTTGTGGAATTCCACAAGACTTTGTGATATGTACTTGTATTAAATAAATTGAAGAAAAGGTTCACATCCCCATGCACTATTATTTGCAATGATTTATCTATTTGTCATCAACACATTCATTCTCACCAAAAAAATTGATACTCACTCCGTTCAGAATTAAATGACGTTTTAGAACTATTCTTTTGTTCCAATATATCTGACGTTTTCCAAAACACTAGGTAAAATATAGCCATAATAACTTTATTTACCACTAGGGGGTGTCCGCGCTTCGCGCGGAATATTGTTTTTATTATTGCTAGAACATGCTCTTTTGGATAATGTAATTATGTTGTCGTTTTTATTTGTTAAGATCATTATTTGGTATTTTTAGTGTGTTATGTAGTAATAGATGATAGGTTAATATATTTTGTGTTTCTTTTTTCCGAATAATGTGTTGTTGTGTGTATAGTACTTGTTAGTAGTGAAATGAGCATCTAACGTAAAAAAATATTGAATTTCAATAACTTTGTTGGTTCTAAGATTAACGGTTTCAGTGTCAAAATTGTATTATATTTTTCTTCATATTTTTAAAAATTATAACTTTTAAGATGTTTTTTGCCCTCTCCTTATATTTTGACCTTAAGCCATCACCGTCTATGTATTTCCTTACCTTTCTGGTGTGCGGTGCTTCTCACCATCACCGGAAAAAGACTTACATATTCTCTTGTCTTTCCTTGTCTTCTTCACCTGTGAGATTATATGGTATTTGTTGTAGATCTGGTTTATGAGTTTTCAGTTTTTTCGGTTGATTCTCACGGCATTGTAGGTTATTGACTGCTCCTCTTCTTCCCTAGATTTCAGCTGATGTTAGGAACTGCATCTTCTTGGTTGGGTCAGAGTTTAGTCGTTTTTGATGTTGTATTCCTCAACGTTGGCTTACTGTCAATAGTCACTGCTCGTCTTGATTTTTAAGATCTAATTTTTGGTGTTCTGACTTCTATGCTCTCTTTCATAGCTCGAGGACGGTTTCATAGTTTTCTAATTTCGTTTCGTCTCCCTTTCCCTCTCTATTCTCGCATCTCTTTGCAGCTTTAATCGCATCTCTAGTGGTTCTCCCTTGCACCATGTTTGCCAGTCGAGGTTTGGATAATGTTTTCGTCCGTGCATGTTATATGGGCTTGGAAGGTTATTTTTGGTCTCAAGTTTAGTCTCTAATTTTGTGGTGGTTGTCTTCCATTCTCCCTCCCTCAAGTTGTTTCTTTCCTTTCCATGTTTCCTTTGGTATAGGTGTGCGGAATTAGTCTCTTGGAGCTTTGGTCCCTTCTATAACAAAGCTTTGTGGTTTTTCACTTGCATGACCGTGTTGTATATTCTTGTTTAGTTTGTGAGGTGTTTCTTACATTTTAGCTACTGATTGTGATTCTGGTGCTTTAGGCATATATATGTATGTTCCTGCTTCTTGTTGGCTTTGGCCTTTCGATTATTATTTTCCTTCTGACCCGCTTTCTTGGTTATTTGCGTTAGTGCTCTAGTTTCTTATTATTAGTTTGATTATCTTATGATATTGATAGTGAAATAAATATATAATTTGTAAATGAAATAATTAAAATTAGTAAAAATAATAAAATGGTGAAAGTTTATGCTATTTTTAATTGTAAATAAATTAAATATTTAAAATATATTTATATTATTTTATTTATTTCTTGAATTTTTATGGAATAATAAGTGTGAGAAGGATTAGATAGTACATAATTAGAGATTGATGGAACAAATTGCAATAATTTAAAAGTAAAAGGATTTAAAATACAAAAAAAAAAAATATAAGGACACATGTCAACAAATCCCCCTTCCACATGTCATAAGAAGGGAAAAAGCCAACTTTATATATATAGATTTATATTATTTTTTAGTTAACAAATTTAACTAGTCTGCTCTTTGCATTAATTAGTGAACGAGAATAATAAAGGAATTGTGTAACTTTCTTGTTTTGTGTGAAGAAGTGTAGAATGTCTTTTATAAAAATACGGAGGGAGTATGACTATAAAAAAAATATGACATGGTATCAACCTAATTGACATGTCAAATTTCCTTATAAAAAATATATTTACGATTTTATCTTTTCCAAATATCAATAAATTAAAAATATAAAATAATCATGTCAAAACGTAAACTAAAATTTTAAAAATATTATATTTAAATTTATTATTTCTGCGCTTGACGTAGAAAAGCTCCTAGTTTTATTAGAAAAAAACTGTAAACTCAAAATGTGAACAATGTTTCGTGTGAGTTACACAGGCCGTGGACTGTGGTACGCATGGTGGATGAAACAAGAAGATTTGGGAAGATTTATGTCTATCACAATATATACTAGTTAGTTGTAGTATATATGTGGGATCGAGCATTTCGAATAACTCACCGGTTTTGGGAATTTCATATCGAGTTCTAGAGAGTGTTCTGAACTGCGATCATTTGATAACAAGTGGTGAGAACATCTCGAGCACTGTGCTTTGGGTAGATTAAGAATTGTTATGTCTCTAGTCAAGTGATTCTTAATATACAAGTTGCTTTTTCATAGTATTGCTATTGTTCTATCTATTATTGGTATCCATCAGAACTATTTGGTATCAGAGCAGCTCTCATCTGTAGACCGGCTGGTCTACTTACAGGTTGAAATAATGTGGTAATCATGGAAACCAAGAAAGAATTCATAGCACTACAAAAACCGGTCATGTTGGACGAGGGGAAACTTTAGACACTAGAAGACAAGGATACGTCACATTATCAGAGGCATAGATGAGGATGCTTGGCTGCTGTACATCAAGGATGAACCGCTCTTACTATGGTTATGGAAGACAAGACTATCGTTCCTAAACCTAAGGAAAGGTGGACTGACTCTGACAAAGCTGTCTCAAAGTTCAATTCCAAAGCTCTCACCACCATCTTTTCTATTGTTGATTTTGATCAGTTTAAGATTATACAAGGCTGTGAATCTGCAAAGGAGGTATGAAATACTCTTATCAATCACTTCGAAGATAACACAAGCGTGAAAAGGACAAGAATAGATTACCTTGCTTCAAAATTTGAGAACTTGCGCATGAAAAATGACGAACCCATTGGACGTTTCAAATCCAAGATAAGCTCAATTGCCAACGAAGCCTTGGTTCTTTGAAAGAAGTATAATTAGAAAAAGCTTGTTAAGAAAATGTTATGATGCTTGGACTCAAGATTTGAAACGTATAAAGCTGTTCTCAAGATTGATGTGAATACTCATGAGATGAAGTTCGACCAACTAGCTGGTATTCTGAAAGTGCATGATCTTGAACGTGTTGAAGAACTTCCTAAAGGACAGAAAGGTGTAGCATTCACTGCTGAAACAAAAGAAGAAGATCGAGTGAAACGTATTGAGGATAATATGAGTCTCATGGCTAGAAACTTCAACAAGATGATCAATATGTTTTGTAGTTTTGACGGAAAAACATGATTTTACGGTTTTGGTGAAATATGATTTTATAGTTTTGGTGAAAAATGATTTTATAGTTTTGGTGAAAAACATAATTTGCGGATTTTGCTGGAAAACTCAATTGTACGGTTTCATTAGAAAAATATGGTGTTTCAGTTTAAAAATATTATACAACAATTACAATAACTTATTTAATTAATTTTATATTTGTATTGAATTTTTTTGGTTCTTTAGATTTAGAGATGCAAATATTGCACCCAAACTATACATTTTTTAACATCTCATATTAAATATTGTAGATTTTGCATCCAAATGCAACGTTTAAATATTGATGTAATAATGTCCAAACGAATAACATCTGAATATTTCTACCAATATGTAGCATCTGGATACAAAAGATCTGGATACAGAAACGAACACGACCTTGCCAATTTTCTTGAGACTATTGCTCACCCCTGAACATAAGCAGCATTCGTGTGTTTCAATTTTGAGAACATTACCTATATATTATTTGTGAAGTGATTTGCATGTGTCATCATCACCACATTCAATTTCAAAAAAAAATATAACATATCTTTCAAAACTGTGACATGGTACTAATCTTATTGTGACATGTATAGTTTTACTTATAAAGATTTATATTCTTTTGTAGAGTTTTTTTTTTAATATGGTAATGACTGTTAATTCATATATTATAATTAATGTA
The DNA here is from genome assembly GCF_000695525.1 of Brassica oleracea var. oleracea. NCBI lineage: Eukaryota > Viridiplantae > Streptophyta > Magnoliopsida > Brassicales > Brassicaceae > Brassica > Brassica oleracea. The sequence continues at coordinate 8,235,252 of NC_027755.1, forward strand.
AACTTTTATATAAATATTTATTTTTGGAAAGACTATTAAAATACATTAATAACTGATAACTCATATATCAATATTAATTATATATATATATATATATATTTCACATTAATAAAATAAGCTAAATATACTTACGAATATATTTTTTTACATCAACATATATATCATATTCTGTATACACATAAACAATTTACCCAAATTAATTGGAAGTGTGAATCAAAAATATACAAAACTACAGTAACACTAATTAAATATTTTTTTTGATAGTCAAATGTTTAAGAATTTATTTGTCGGTTTTATTAAAAATTAATTTTTCTCAATTTAACATATGTTAATTATAACAAACAAAAGTCCAAATTTTTTGAGAATATATATATATATATAATTAGGTGATAAAAAATATATTTAAAATAAATAATCATTATATATAATATAATATAATATAGTTAATAGTTTTGTTTTCATAAAATATAATTTAAAATTATTAAAATTTAAATAAAACGAAATTGAATTAGTTAAACCAAAACAAAAGAAATAAGAATTCAAAATATGTATATGAAAATAGTTGAAGTTAAAATATAAAAATAATAATGTTCAAATGCAAATTAATTTTTTGAAAAAGTAAAAAAAAATACTATATTTAAAATTATTATTTTTTGCGAAACGGGGTAGAATACACCTAGTATACACACAAAACACATGTTGCAAACCAAGATGATTTTGCGCAAAATCATCTTTATATGTATTTTGCTTAAATGTCTACTTGGAAATTACATTTAGAAACGAGCAAGGCAGTATCAAAACATAAACTATTCTGCAGGCTTTTACAACAAAACTGCTTTCTTTTTGGGTTCAAGAACCGGAGGGTCAATGTCGATCCCCATGTTAGCTGCAGTTCCTGCAATGATTCTCATAGCAGACTCAATGGTCGTGCAGTTCAGATCGGGCAGCTTCTCGGCTGCAATTGTGCGCAGCTGGTCTATTGTTATTGTCCCAACTTTATCTTGCTTTGGATCTTTGGATCCCTTTTCAACACCTATTTCCATGATTCAACAAATTTCAAACATCACAAAATTCATACGGTATAAATGATTTTATTGCCAAATGATCTGGAACAAGGCTGTCAAATTAAAATCCATAGCTGAGAAGGAGCACAAATTCTAGCAAAAACTAAGCAAGATATAAGATTCACGAAAGCGCCTAAGGATGGTCAAATGCAAATTCATTGATCATGGCACCCTTTCAGGTTCGAGAAAAGAATACCTGCAGCCTTGAGCAATAAAACCGAAGCAGGTGGGGTCTTCAGGATAAAAGTGAAGCTCTTATCCTGCAACCATACCATATAAACGATCTCATAAAGCTATGCGAGTCTTATCACTATTCAAATTCCTCTCCTATCACAAAACTTGAAAAAAAATCAAACTTCTCTAGCTTAATAGAACCGGAAATGAAGATACTAACCAGCATTACCAGCAATTATATTAGACTCACATCTAAGACAGTGATTTCGACAGGAATGATATAACCAGCTTTATCAGCGGTTCTAGCATTGTAATCCTTGCAGAAAGCCATAATGTTGACTCCTTCGAACCAAGCGCCGGACCTACAAGAGGCGCCGGAGTTGCTTTCCCGGCCTCTAGAGCCAGCTTTATAAGCCCCACAACTGCGAACATTCTTTTGTAAGACAATCGAGCGCGAAAGATATGATTTTAAGCAAATCTCCGGGCAGCGAGAGGACTGTACCTTTCTTGGCTTTGCCTCCAGGTTTTGGCGGAGCCATGGCGATGACGGTGAGTGATGCAGCTCATCTTATATCTTGAGCAACAAGTAATCCGAGAGGGTTTAGTGTGTCTTTGCGTTTGGGCTTTAGTGTAATTTTTTATTTAATTAATTTGAGTTTATTATAAGTTTATATTTAAGCTTTATTTTTGATTCAGACAATTTTTGATAATTAATAAACTAGAGAGTTTATGCAGGTCCCAAGGAGGATTATCAAATCCCTTGGTTGAGCTGATTATCCAGTCTTTAAGCTGCGCCAGGTTGGTATCAGAGCCACCACTTTGATTTCTTAATCAAAGTCTGATCTTTGGACGTCAAACGCGTCGACTATGACTGAATCTAAGATTACTCGGAGAGTCTTAGCCGATCTCGAAGCGCAAATCTACACTTTGACCATGATTGTTCAATCGATGACCGTGCAACCGTTTCCACCAATAAACGACGTCTACGTTGAAGTTGATGATGGAGAGTCAAAGGAGGAAGATAACCTTGGGATTTATGATGATGATCCGGTGTATGACTTGTACGAAGATGAAAGTGAGGAAGATCTTTGCAAAGAGATCTATGGTCCCCCAATATTTGATAGCTATGATGATGGTGATGGTGATGTTCCTTTGAAGGATGATGATGAAGTTTTTACGGTTCAGATTGACGAAACAAACGTTTATTGCAACAACAGAATTTTGAAAGCTGAAGAGCACGTGGCTGTAGAATCTGTTATATATTTTCAGAAAAGTGTTTCTCCAATATATGACTTGCTTGATGAGCAAAGTGTTGCTCCAATATATGACTTGTACGATGATGAGATTGAACAAGTCACTATCGATATAGTGGAAGATGAAAGCCTAATTTTTGATTGCCCAATCTATGATACAGAAGCACTAACGCATTCTCAGAAGTCAGGAAGTGAGGGGAGAGAATTATTTTATTGGCTGAGTAGCATACATAGCGAAAAAGAAGATCACACTGATGATATAATACGTGAGACACCGGTATGTGTTTCAATTCTTTGACGAGAGCAAGGCCGATACTCATCGACAGCTCAGTAAAGAACCACCAGATCGTGATCATAATGACAGTGTCTCTATACACAGAGAAAACAGTGGTAAGCTTGTGGAAAGGCTGCTGTTCTTGAAAACGTGGTGTAATACAAAACATAGTTACATAAGCTTCAACTTCTGTGATGTGATTGTTCTCATTGCTCGACAAATTGATTTAAAGAGTGCTTATAATCACTATGGAGAGGAAACAAGATCGTACTATGAGACATGTGAGGGATTGTTTGCAAGTCCGGTGATGCAACAGAAGTGTGATTTTGATGACAAACAGTTTGCTGTTTTCGTTCTTCTTGTGGAACATGTTTCTATTAGGAGCCTTGAACGTTTTTGTTGGGGTGGGCTTGGAGAAAACATGTTTCTTCTTACACCTGAAGATCCAATGATTGTATTTGCTTCCCTTCACGTGTTGGACTGCATAGGATTACAACATCTGGTGCTATTTTCTTCTAGATCAGCTTTTCACTTTGACTTGGATGACCCTGTTTTAAAGCCACTGCTGTACTTGTGGTTACGTATTTTCTCAGGGATCATGACAGGAAACACATATGTTGTTAGCACACAACAAGGATGGATCACTGAGATGTTTTCTTCACAAGTGAAACCAGCTAGCCTTACTGCTCACTTTGTTCTACAGGCCACCTTGAGTTTCTTTAAGAGTGTTGTTAATGTTTGGGACGGAACGGAGGTACCAACGTCTTGCCATCATCAATTATTTGTTATCTCCAAGTGTGCAAATCTGTGTGTGAAAAGAGGAAAGTACGAACTCTACAACAGCTGGGATTTTTTCTTAAGTATTGTGGTTTCTTATACACGTCCTTTGGTGAAACTTTTCGAAGTGAAGCTTGTGAAAGTTCAGAAGGCTACTCATTTTCTTTCACTTCAGGGAGGACGAGTGTCGCCTTTTGACCTTTGTATGTCATATGTTTTAATGGGCAATGCAAAGTATAAGTTTGCTTGGCCACCGTGGATTGACAAGAAGGTGTCATCTCTCCTTTGTCTAATTACAACGATGTTTTTGGTGCTCTTTCGTGGCAGTCGATTACGATTGGGATCACAATGTGGAGCTTCTACAAGGAGACTAAGAACTATTAATCTCATATTTATGGGATATTATTACAAGGGCCCATATTTTCTTGTTCTCCAAAAGGATATTTTTGGATCAGTTGTGCTGATTAGTGCTGATTTACTGTTAGCCGAAATGCCATATCGTGCAAGGAAAGATGTCATGGTCTACGGCCATCTCATCCGTGGTTGTATTCGTATCAATATGGCGTTAACTTACTGGCAAGCCCTTGTTACACCTCCGTCACTTTCTTTGTTATCTCCTTTCGTGTGGTTAATGGAAGCAAAACCTGAATTTTATCGAGAAACAAGTGATGAACATATTTTGATGCTAGCTAAGATGGTCAAGATTTTTACGCAACGGGAAAGAGGGACAACGATTCTCGGATCCATAAGGAACTCTATTCTATTCTGGTTTGCACCTGAGATGCAATATGGAGTTTATAAGTTGAGAATATGGGATGTTCGAAATCCACAAATTTGTTTAATTGACAAATCCACGCCTCAAACTTTGGGGAGCTATGTTACTTGCGCATCAAGCAAGTACTTGTGGGAGTTCTATTGTTGGTTGTCCCGTATTCAGTGTAAAACCCATGTTTTTCTGCTACCATCGTCGATTGGTTTTTCGTATTAATATTGGGAAACAAAGTATTTTCTTTTCAAGATCCCTGGAATGAGGAGTTCAAGCTTTTCGCAAGGTTCGACATGCGCCATTGTCAGCTTCGTCCGCATGTGCAACCATCACATATTTTTACTTGTTCTCTTTTGAAAGTTGAGATGATATCAATGCATGGTGATCTTAGTTTTGGTGTCACGCTGGTTGTTCTAAAGTGTAACCACTTTCAGTTACGTGACTTAAACCCTCGTGAACCATTCTTTGAGGACGTAACGAGACACGCTTGTGATGATTGGGACTTGCAATATTCAGCGATGGATTCTTGTACTTCTCTTTCTTACGACCAGCAGGCAGCAGCTTAGTCATGTTGAAAGTTCTCCTTGTTTTGCTGTTCTTACGCAACTTCGTGTGTTTCAAGTGGACTATTTCGTGACCTATGTGATGGTTAGCCAAGGATGGTCTCCGTTGAAGCATCGGTTGTGGATCACTCAGTGATGGTGTCCTTTTCTCCATCATTTCTCACGGTGCAGTGGGTATTATTTCCTATCACTCCAATACAACTTCACTTGTACTGTATCAAATTTACAAAGGAGCTTGGAACTACGCTTACAACAAGGTTAGGAATCTCTTACAAGTGAATGAAAGTAGTGAAAGCAGAACGTTGAGTTCTCGGATTGGGAAAACATCCTCTACACTTTTGAGTTTCACTTTATGGGCGAAATAAGCAGGCCTACAATTCGGGGTTCGTAAGCCCATCTTGTGTACAGAATTGTTATTGTGATTGGTAAATCAACTTTAAGAGCTCTTAAATTTTTTTTTAAAAAAAAAGTCTTTGCTAAACGCCGCTAGAGAGACAAAAGTCCTGTTCGTTTGGTTGCCGCAGGTTTCGGCGTCAGCGGCAGCGGCAGCGTCAGCGGCGGCGGCAGCGTCAATGAGGACAATTGTTGTTCGTTTCGCAGACGCTGACGCTGCCGCATACTATATCGCGACCGCAGATTTTATCGGCGTCAGCCGCAGGACGCGGCGTTCGGACGCGGCGTCAGACGCAGTTTCCTGCGTCAACGAAACGAACAAGAGTTGACGCAGAATGTTGACGCTGCCGCTGACGCCGGTACCTGCGGCAACCAAACGAACAGCCCTAAAGTGAGATCTAGCGTTCTTGGCGGCGGTGGTGACTATAGCGCCGCCGTCGAGAATTTTCTTCTATCTCTTGCTTTTGTTTGTTGTAGTTCTTTTTGTTTACCAATTTGTTTTTGGCGACCTTTTCTTCTCCAACTGCAGTAGTGTCAATAAAAGGTGCGCTGAGTGTTTTCTTTTTGGTGTGGTGAATCTTCTCTTTATGTGGCTGTTTGACCTCATCACTAGGATTTCAGATCGAGACTGAGCTTTGCATGTTCTCGGTCATTATGGATCTTCTCAGCTCCTTTTGAATGAGAAGTGTGTTTGGATTCTCTCCAAAAGTGTATGAAGCCTGTCTTGTGAGAGAAGGCCTCTTGCATGGTTTGTGTCGTTGTTTATGGTTATGTTTCATCCTTGCCTTGGTGCTTTCCGGCTCGTGGTTTGGACATCGTCTTTTCATGTCCAAGACACGGTGTTGATCATGGATAATCTCCCTTCTTGGCTGATTTTCTACGGAGCCAGACCAATAATTTGGAGTTATGACTCATATGGGAAGTTGCAAGGATTAATCGTTTCTCTCCTTATCTTCCTTGTTGATTTCCAAGGTTTCAAATTCCAATAGGGTTCGGTTCTGATTGGATGCACTGCAAAGTTTACACCATGGTGGTTCTCATTTCAGGTGCATTTCACCTCTTTGAAGATCTTTGAATCATGGAGGATTGAGGTCTATTACATTCTTTTCTTAAATGGTACCTACTAGTATCGATCAAATCTCTAGTAGTTAATGGTTTTCTCTCTTTTGTACTAGTGTAATTCTACAGTATGTGAAATTATGCGTTTATGTATAACCAGTCTGGTCATGAACTTGCTTCACTTATGATAGAATTCAAAATTTACCCAATCTGATTTTATTAGTTTAAAAGTTTTCAAAATCTCCTCAAGCCATTTTAATTATTTATGTTCGCTAATATACAACTTTTTCTTAAAACCTAAAGAAATATAGCTTTTTTTTTTCTTTTTTTTCTTAAGTTACATCCCTTAGAATTCATTTAAAGAGTGTTAGTGAGAATTGGATTTATAATGATTATTAAAAAAATTCAAGTTTAGTGTTATTGGTTTATAGATTTTCATATTCCTATTTAAAATCTAGCGTTATTGGTTTGGTGATTTTATAATTTTATACAAAATCGTTTGTTATTCAAAAAGTTTATATTTTAATGATTCTACACATCTATTAAAGTAAATGTTATTCAGAGTTGTATTCTTAATCTTTTAACTCACAAAACTAGATTTTGAGAATACTACATGTATAAAATCATTATATTACTTTATTTTCATAGATTTTCACAATATACAAAATCCTCTACAACTCTTTTTTAATTTATTAAATTTTTCAACTTTTAAGATCAACAAACTCTATACAAATCTAAGTCCCATTGACAATTTTGGGAGTTTACAGCCAAAAGTTGATACTAATTACACAAATATTGAGAAGAAGAAACATGAATTCTTAAAGAAGAGCTAACCCATCCAAGCTTAGCAATCCACAACGAGCTATTTTCACGGTAACCCATCCACAACAACGTTTCCATTCAATTGTCGGAGGCAAGAGAAACCATTTAAATTTGAATCAAAAGAGATGTTGGAGACTTGTCACATCAGACTCATTTATTTAGATTACTTTTCTGTACAATCCCTCTATATATACTCAGTTGTAGACTACAAGAAAAAATTAATTGAATAAGATTCTCTCTCTCTCTCTCTCTCTCTCTCTCTCTCTCTCTCTCACTCATAAACATTTTCTTCCACAAAAGCATTTCACTCACCTTATTTTTTCACTTACTTGGTTTACTTACTCAGTTCTCTTGAAGAACAATCTTTAATCCAGTGGATAATAAGTCTGTTCTTGCAAGTTCTATTCATTTCTTTGGAAGTGCTCACCATGTTTTGTCCATTTAAATTCATCTTAAGAGAGTACACTTAATTTGTTTTTGATTTCTCTCTAATCCAACTTTCAAAATTCAAATTTCTACTTAGTTCACTCTTTTACCCGCTGGATAATAACAAATCAAAATGGAGCAAAACAAACCAGTGATCATTAATCTGGTTACCCTGAAGGGGGTAAACTACATTACTTGGTCACGATTGACCAAGACATCCCTTGGAGGAAGAGGTCTATGGGAGAACATCACCTCAGGTGCATCACCAATAATCATTCAAGGAGAAGATGGCAAGGAAATTGTAGTGGTAGATGAAGACAAATGGGGTCAGGAGGACCTTATGGTGATGTCTATCTTGTAAAGCTCACTTGTTACTCCAACTATGAAGTCTTACTCTCAATGTGAAACCGCAAAGGAGTTGTGGGATAACTTACACAAGGTGCATGGCAATACTTCAAACGCGAGCAGAATCTTTGAAGTGAAGAGGGAAATTAACAACTTGCAGCAGGAGGAGATGGACTTCACCAAGCACCTTGGGAAGTTTAGTCAATTGTGGTATGAGATTGAAATGTTGAGACCAAGCACCACTGATCCTAACACCCTCAAGGAAAGGCGTGAGTAAGACAACGTCTTTGGGTTACTTCTCACACTCAATCCGAGCTTCAATGATGTGATCAAACACATTTTAAGAGTTAAGGAGCTTCCAAGCATGGATGATGTGTATGCTCAACTTCAAAAGGAACTAGGCTCATATGGGTTGTTTGGTGGAAAAGGGAAGCTATCTATGGCAAACAAGGCTGAGAAGGTGGAGAATGATTCAGCAAACAAGGGAGCTTACAAACCAGCTGGAGGAGATAGGCTTGTGACTTGTAAACATTGCAAGAAGAAGGGACACTCTAAGAGCAACTGTTGGATTCTCCATCCTCACCTTAGACCACCCTCAGCAAACAAGTTCAACTAAGGCAGAGCACGTGAAGCAAGAGCTTAAGAAGTACATCCAAACAATGCAGTCTCAATGCGCATGGGAGAAGATGGGAGACCAATGATTTCAACCACTCATGCTGGTGGATCTACAGCTCAAACCACTTCTCATCTCTCTCATGATGATGCCTTCATCCACAAGTCAGACATTGAAGCCCTTATAAAAGCTCTTAATGCAAACTCTGGTAACATCAGTGTTAATGCTTTAAATTCTATTCACAATGCATCTCATACTCCAAGAACTTTGATTATTAATTCATGAGCTTCTCATCATATGATTATGGATGCTATACTGATTAGTGATGTCAAACTTGCTCTAGGTAGTGTAGTGATTGAAAATGGTTATAGAATTCCAATTGAAGGAGTAGCAAATCTGAAGGTGTTTGATAAGGAATCTCAAGCCGTTTACATGCCCACTTTCACCTCTAACTTATTATCTGTTAAGAAAGCAACTAATGATCTGAATTACAATGTTATTTTCAGTTCTAATGATATTTGCTTTCAGGATATTAAGACTAGTACGATGCTGGGAAAAGGTGTAAGCAAGGGAGAGCTTTATTTACTTGAAGACACCAAGTTTAAATCAGATTCTACTTATGCTTTTAATTATGCTTTTATTTTAGCTAGTGATGTGTTATGAGATACTAGATTAGGTCACCCTCATTCTCGTGCCTTAGGATTGATGTTACCTAATCTATCTTTCAAGAATTAAAGTTGTGAGGCTTGTATTCTTGGTAAACAATGCAAATCTGTTTTTTCAAAATCTATGACTATTTATGAGAATTATTTTGATCTAGTTCATTCTGATGTTTGGAGAGCACCTTGTGCATCTAGATAAAATCATAAGTACTTTGTCACTTTCATAGATGAAAAATCGAAATTAACTTGGCTAACTTTGATTCAATCTAGAGATAGAGTATTTGAAGCTTTCATCAACTTTCAGAACTATGTATTTAACAATTTTAATGCGAAGATCAAAATTTTTAGGTCAGGTAATGGTGGAGAATACACAAGCCATGCCTTCAAATATCACTTAACAAAACATGAAATCATCCATCAAACAAGTTGTCCTTACACACCACAACAAAATAGAGTGGCTGAAAGGAATAATAGACATCTTATGGAAGTTGCAAGAAGCATGATGTTCCATACCAATGTCTCAAATAGATTTTGGTGAGGTGATGTGGTATCAGCATGCTATCTCATCAATAAAATTCCAACCAAGATCCTCCAAGATGTATCAACCTTTCAGGTACTAAACAAAATTAAACCACCTATAGATCTTTTGCGTGTGTGTTTGGATGTGTTTGTTATGTCTCGACACCAGATGACCACAGAAACAAACTTGAAGCCAAGAGTGTAAAGGCCATGTTCATTGGATACTCTCACACGCAGAAGGGGTATAAATTCTATGTACAAGAGTCAAGAAGAGTTCTTGTCTCAAGAGATGTGAAGTTTGTTGAATCCAAAGGATACTATGATGAGAAGAGTTGGGAAAATCTTAAAGATCACTCACATGGACCCTCAGATATGGCAAACAATCTGAGAACCATTCTAGAAAGTTTTGGAATCAGTCAACCGAAGGAGAGTACGAAAACCAGGGGATCTTCCTGTCCCCAAGGAACTGAAGAAATAGTCCATCCTGGTCATGGGGGGGGGGGGGGG
>NC_027755.1:8245673-8250075 GCF_000695525.1 Brassica oleracea var. oleracea
GGGGGGGTGAGAATCAGCCTAATTTGTAAGCTATTCACGAAGAAGATATCCACGAGGAAGTTATCCACAAAGAAGTTGTCCACGGAGAAGCTGTCCATGATCAAGATGGAATGCAACAAGAAGTTAAACCATTAAGGAGGAGTACAAGGATGAAGAAACCATCTCACTGGCTGAACAACAAAGTATACTTCAACAGCAATACAGTTGCTCATCCTGTTCAAGCAACATGTACCTTGTATTACCCTCAAGAGCATGATGTCTTCATAAGTGAACTGGATCAGGAGTACATCCCAAGGTCCTATGAAGAAGAAATGGAGCATCATGAGTGGAGAGAATTAGTTAAGAAGGAAACCACAGCCATGGTGAACAATGACACTTGGTATGAGTCTGAGCTTTATAAAGGCAAGAAGGCAATAACAAGTAGATGGATCCTTAACATCAAGTATTTAGCAAATGGAAAATTGGAGAGGCGCAAAACTAGATTGTTTTACAAGATGATTCACTCAAACATATAGAGAAAATTATGGAGACACCTTTGCACCATTAGCAAAGCTTCACACAATCAAGATTATTCTCTCTATTGCCACCAACTTGGAATTCGATTTGTGGCAATGGATGTGAAAAATGCATTCCTACAAGGAAAACTTAAAGATGAAGTGTATATGCACCCTCCTCCTGTTCTAGGACATCTAGTTAATCCAGGGAATGTGTTGAGATTGAAGAAGGCAATCTATAGATTAAAGCAGTCACCTAGAGCTTGGTATCACAAGCTGAGCACAACCTTGAATGGAAGAGGGTTTGTAAAATCGGAGGCATATCACACGCTTTTCACTCTCTCAAGCAAGCAATGAATTGTGGTGATTCTGGTCTATGTTGATGATATCATCGTCACGATGATATCATCTCAACCAACGCTTTTCTTAAATCTTCATTTGATATTAAAGATTTGGGTGAGTTAAAGTACTTCCTAGAGATTGAAATATGCTGCTCTAAAGAGGGACTCTTCTTATCCCAAAGGAAGTACACACTTGATGTTTTAAATGAGACATGAAAACTTGGAGGAAGAGTAGCCAAAACTCCACTTGAAGAAAGGTACAGAGTATTGCGTGAGGGAGAGTTTGAATATGAGCTATTTGGAAATGTCAAACTCTATAGGAGAATGGTTGGAAAGCTGAATTATCTAACCATTAGAAGACCATACATATGCTTTGATGTGGATCAAGTCAGCCAACATATGCAAGCACCTAAAGTTCATCATTGGAATATGGTGGAAAGGACCATGAGGTATTTGAGAGAAGCTACGGGTCAAGGTGTATGGATGGGCTGCAACAAGAGCACACAAATTGTGGGATATTACGATGAAGACTGGACTGGTGATAGAGTGGACATAAGGTCTACAACAGACTATTACACATTCATTGGAGGCAACTTAGTAACTTGGAAGAGCAAGAAGCAAAAGGTGATATCATGTTCAAGTGCTGAAGCAGAGTATAGGGCAATGAGGAAGCTCACTAGTGAACTCATTTGATCAAAAACCTGCTAGGAGATTTGTGCATAGCGACAACAACACCATTCACACAATCACAGTGCATTGTGATAATCATGCGGCTATTCATATAGCATCAAACTCAGTATTTCATGAGAGGACAACACACATTGAGGTGGATTGTCACAAGGTGAGACAAGCTGTGGAACAACTGATCATATTGCCTTGCTACACAGGGAGTGAAGATCAACTTGCTAACATCTTCACCAAAGGAGCAAGCACCAAAGTTTGTTAGTCCATCCATCCAAAGTTAGGACTCGTAGACTTGTCCAGATCATGATCCTTTTGGCCATGAAGCATCTACTCTTTTTTCTTAGTGTGCTTTTATCCCATTGGGTTTTTCACACTAAGGTTTTAATGAGGGATGTATTCATGGCTTTCAAACTTAACCATACCTTATGCTCAAGCTTGAGGGAGAGTATTGAGAAAAAGAAACATGAATTCTTAAAGAAGAGCTAGCCCATCCAAGCTTAGCCATCCACAGAGAGCTATTTCCCCGATAACCCATCTACGACAACATATCAATTCGTAACGTTGGAGAAACCATTTGAATCAAAAGAGTTGTTGCAGACTTGTAACATCAGACTCATTTGTTTATATTACTTTTCTGTATAATCCCTCTATATATACTCAACTGTAGACTACGAGAAAAGATTAAGGAAATAAGATTCTCCTTCTTTACTCTCTCTCTCTTACAAACAAGTTTTTATACTCTCTCTATTTCTTTACTTTCTGGATTCACAACTCTCTGTCTTATTCTTAAACTGTTCATCTTGGTTACTTATTTTCTTATAACAAAGACTTAAGTGCAAAGGAACCAATAACATATATGCTACTTCTTTGGATTGTGACCTCACACCAAAACAAGAACTTGTATTTTTTTTGTTGCTTTTTGTTTTGTCTCTGTGAATTATGTTATGTAAGTATGGAACTAATAGATTTAATAACCAGTGAAAAATATTATCCAGACATGAAATCCATGATATTACTATTCAAATCTAAAATTTTCAAATATCAAATATTAGATTATATAGTAAACTGAACATGTTTCTTTTAATTTCTAAGCGATGTATCTTTTAATATGTTTTTAAAAATTTCTGAGCAACGCAATTTCTGGATGGCATAGTATCATGGCAGCAAAACCTCTACTCATCTCGGATTTACGGAAAACAATTGGTACGAATCAAGATACGAGGGTTTGGAGTGAGTCTTGGGTCTCAGATGTAGTGGCTCAACCACCAAAATCTGCTGACCACATTGTATACAAACTACCCCAACTCCTTGTTTAGTCCTTTATTAGGAATGAAACCAAGGAGTGGGATATACAACTTCTATGAGATTGTTTTTTCACCTAGATGATATCCCTTTGATAATGGGGCCGAAACCATCATGCTCTCGTGCTCCGGAAGGATATGTTTGGAACCACACAAAATCAAGAGCTTATTTAGTTAAAACTGCTATGACCTACTTCGATCGATCAAGTTGAGTCTTTCACAGAAAGGGACTTTAGAACCAAGTATCACGGGCCTATAGAGCCATGTGTGGAAGATAAAGGCCCTCAGTAAGATGAAGCATTTTTTTTGTGGCAGGCTATCTCGGGCTGTGTGGCGACGGTAGAGAGGCTCATGTATAGACACCTAGGCACCGATAGGAGTTGTCCTAGATGTGCTGGACCAGTGGATTCGATTAATCATCTTCTTTTTGAATGCCCCCCAGCTCTTCAGGTTTGGGATTTATCGGAGTATCCGTCCTTTTCGGATTACTTCCCGAGTACATCTATATATCAAAACATGAACTTCCTATTTTGGAAGAGAAAAGAGGTGGCTCCTCTAAGGCCACAATTTGATACTTCCCATAGATCTGTTGGTACATTTGGAAATTGAGGAACGACAAACTTTTCAATGGGAAAGACGTATCCCCCATTTATACCCTCCAACATGCGTCTCTTGAGGCAGAATGTTCGAGGAAGGCTAACGAAAAGGAGGAAGCAAATGAGGATCATGACGATCACCCTACTACAGAGGTTGAGACAGTGCCCCCTTGGATACCCCGAATCCCTACCTATCAATTGTGGCTTAGGGTCGAGTCTTAAGGATAAAATGGGTTTAGAATACTTCAGATTACGGGCGTGTAACAAGAGCTCCTCTCAGCTTTGCATGCTGACATGGAAGGATTATTTTGGGCAGCCTCATGTATGAGAGGCAGAAGGATCACTTCGGTACGGTTCAAGATGGACTGCTCGGACTTAGTGGACATGACTACAGACCTGATGGACTGGCCAGAATTCGTGACAGAGATCGTGGAGTTCCAGAGGTTACATGATGACTTCGAGGATGTGAGACTGTCTCATATTTCTTAGAGTCGGAATGGCCGGTCAGACGCGTTAGCAAAAGATGCAAGGACTAGAGGCTATATTTTCTTTCTTATAGATCAAACCCGGACAGATAGAGATGCTTTTTTGAAACTTTGTTTTGTCGTATTCACCCTAGAAGTTCTAGTTATTCACGAAAATGCCATTATTATTTTATTTTTTTTTGAAAATAAGGCTTTTAGCTTACCATCCTCATCTTCACCAAGTATTTACAACTTTACCATTGACATCAATACCTCAACCACCATGAACTACCAAATTGAGAGTGTTAATGCCCTAAAGTTTTGATTTTTTCTCATCCTTTCTAATTTCCTATCCACACAAACCACATATCTTACACTTTCTCTCAAAATTCATCAAAAAGACTGAAGATTTTGATTACAAATTATGTAAGGTTCATAAGCTCACGATTCTTGGTGATTAACGAGTAGGTAGCGTTGCGGTAAAGTTCTGGGTGATTGGAGAAACCACGCAAATCATCTCAT
>NC_027755.1:8250147-8258021 GCF_000695525.1 Brassica oleracea var. oleracea
GTCAATGCATAGGTTAGTTTTGCAATTGACCTTTTGTGTGTTTTTAATAGAAGACTTCCCTAGAAGTCTTCTAACTTTCCTTTGTAAACAAAATATTTCGAAATTTCCAGAGAAGACTTCTTTAGAAGTCTTCTCGGATAAACATGTTACTTTTAAATTTGACCGAAGTTGGTCAAAAATTTGACTTTTTGTAGAAGACTTCTAAGGAAGTCTTCCTGGAGAAAACTTCTACAGAAGTCTTCTGAAAGTCTTCCCTAAGTCTTCTCAATGCCGGAAGATGTCTGCGTGGGTTACTTTTGCATTTGAAAAATAATAGTAAAACATTTAATATCAATGAGAAGACTTAAGAATCGAGTTTAATTCTGGGTTTTGGTCAAACCTTTGCCCGCGAGAGAAGACTTCTAGAGAAGTCATCCGACGGAAGACTTCTAAAGAAGTCTTCTCTCGCTAAGTCAAATATAGTCAATTGCAAAAGTAACACAGCAGACTTCTTGTGACATTAAGAAGACTTCCGGAAGACTTAGAGAATACTTCTTTTTAAATATTCTCCAGGTATACTTTCCTAGAAGTCTTCTACAAAAAGTCAAAATTCTGACTAACTTCGGACAAATTCAAAAGTAACTTGTTTATCCGAGAAGACCTCGGAATTTCGAAAAAAATTCAATTTCAAAAGTAAGCCAATATTTACAAAGGAAGACTTCCAAAGATGTCTTCTGTAGAGTAGACTTCTTAAGAAGTCTTCCTTCGTAAATTTGCAATTGCAAAAATGACCTGAATAGAAGACTTCTTTTGAAGTCTACACAGAGTAGACTTCTTTTGAAGTTTTCCGTGGATGACTTCAAAAGAAGTCTTCTACGTAAATCTTTATTAAACTTCAAATTTATCCAAAATTAAAATGAATTTTTAATATCTTCTTACTAATTCATGTTTATTAGTCAATATTGGGACTACTGAGTCGAATTTATAACTTAATTGGTGATAATTATGAAGTTACAAACATTAATGTTTAATAATGTTTCTAGCTAAATGTAGAAGTCTTCTGTAAGTCTTCCTCATAGAAGACTTGTAGAAGACTTCATAAGAAGTATTCTCCGATGATTTTGTTTTATTCTGATGATGTTCTGTGTTTGTGTTGTCTTCCTCATAAGATACAATTTTTAACTTCCATGAGATTTAAAATTTGAACTTTCACTTAATATTCAATTTTGATCTTTTCTGAATTTGACTAAGGTTTCTTGAGAAGTCTTCTCTCTTTGTTTTATGAAATTTTACTAAGTTTTTGTGTTGTTGTGTTTCGTTATGTGTAGGTAGAATGATTAAAATATTTATTGGTATGTTGCATCAATAACTTTAATGAAGTCAAGTACTTTTGAAAAAAACATGAACTTATTTACCATTCTTTTGATTAACATCTCTTAAAGTTTACAAAATAATTCACAACTAAAATATTATACATACAAATCATAAAAAGACCATAAACAAAATTATTACACAGCTAGATATTATTCCTCAACATAGATAAGCTTGGGCTCCACTTCACATCATCTCTTTGTACTACTTTGGGCATAAGACTTTGGAAGACTTTCTGAAGACTTCGTGGAAAATCTTCCGAGAGTCTTTCGAGAGTCTTCCGAGAGTCTTTCGAGAGTCTTCCGAGAGTCTTTCGAGAGTCTTCTGAGAGTCTTCCAAGAATTATCTCAGAAGTCTTCCAAAATCTGTCTAAGATCTGAAAAATCTACATATTCAAAAGCATTCAAATGACTTCAAAATAGAGAAGACTTCAAAAATAAATTTTTAGATAATAAACAAAACAGTCAAATTAGGTTGGATCTATAATTTTTTAGAATCTAATATATAAAACACACAAAATACATATCCAAAAGTTATACCACTCTGGGCAGAAGACTTCGGAAGACTTTGGAAGACTTGCTGAAGACTTCTTCTAGCATAAAATGCATTAGAAGACTTTCTAAGAAGGCTTCTGAGAAGTCTTCCGAGAGTCTTCTGAGAGTCTTCTGAGAAGTCTTTCGAAGTCTCCCAGATCTGGAAAAACCTGCAAATTCAAAAACATTCAAATGACTTCAAAACAGAGAAAAACTTGAAAAATAAAAATTTTATGCTTACAAAATAAACAAAACAGTCAGACTATGTTGAATCTATAGCTTTTTAGAATCTAACATATAAACACACACATAAATTGATATCCAAAATTTAGAGATCTACCTTTGAAAGAGTGAAAGATGAGAATCATGTAATGAAAAACCTGCAAAAAGAAGATAAATTAGTGAGAAAACATAAGAAAAAGTGAGAAATGGATATAAAGTTTGGTGTTTTGATGTTCAAAGAGATTAGAGAGAGGTTGGAGAGTTTTAGAGTGAGAAACATTACATTTTTGTTGCAGTCATTTGATAAGAAGAGAGAGAATGTGTAAATTTTCTTTATATATGGAGACAAAAATTTCAATTAGGTTAAATATTTTCGACCCAGAAGACTTCTGGAAGACTTATGGAAGACTCATGGAAGACTTATGTAAGAATCATGTAAGACTTATGGAAGACTTTGATTTAGGCGGGATATGTCAGAAGACTTCTTTTTAAGTTTTCTATGAGTCTTCTAGATCCTAAAATCAAATAACTATGCAAAAAAACCTTTTTAAACTTAAAAAACTTAGAAAGTGTTTAAATCAAATTGATAGGTAGTTACTAAACATATATATGTCAATATGAAAAAGGAAAAAAATGAAGATAAGATTTCAAATCTAACCCTAAAGATACCAACGATACTATAACATACATTACCAAACTAAACCAATGACTCATGAACCAATTTACATTCACTCATCTATGTTGAAAATAATTCAATTTGAGATAAAATAAATTCACATCGGTGAAAAATCTTTATTATTACATGATTTCAAATTTTAACCCATGAAAATATTTTTTACAAAAATTTTAAATTACTTTTAAGATCTAATCTATGAGAAGACTTTCTCTGAAAGACTTATGGAAGACTCCTGGAAGACTTATGGAAGACATTGATTTAGGCGGGAAACCTAAATTATTCCAAAATTTAGGCGGGAACCATAAATTCTACTAAAATTAAGGTGGGATGTGTCTGAAAACTTCTTTTTAAGTCTTCTGTGAGTCTTCCAGACCCTAAAATCAATTAAATATGCAAAAAACATTTTCTTAAACTTAAAAAAAAACTTAGAAAGTGTTTAAATCAAGTTATTAAATAGTTACTAAAAATATATGAGTCAATTTGAATAAGAAAAAAATGAAGGTAAAATTTCAGAATTTAACTCTAAAGATACATACAATACTATAACATATGTTACCAAACCCTAAACCAATTACCCATGAGCCAATATACATTCACTCATCTATGTTGAAAATAATTCAATTTCAGATGAACTAAATTTACATCATTGAGAAATGTTTATTATTACATGATTTCAAATTTTTACCCATCAAAATATTTTTTATAAAATTATAAAATTATTTTTAAGATCTACTGAACGAGAAGACTTACAAAGAAGTCATCATAGAAAAGACTTACAAAGAACTCATCATAGAGAAGACTTACAAAGAAGTCTTCTCCAACGGGGGGTTATAATGGTAAAATTGAAAATAGGTTTTTTGTTTGTTCATAAGGGAGTTGTTGTAATTTCACTAGGATTTTGGGTTACTTTTGCATTTGATTGAATTTAGGGTACACTTTTGTATTCAAAATCAAGTTTTAGTCACTTTTGGCAAATCCCGCTTTAGTATATCCTAAACTTTCTGGAAAAAATAGTGTTTCACAATAATATAAATGTGTGATCTCTTAAAAGTCAATGTAATTTTAATATGAAAAGACACATTTTGTAAAAAAAAATATATTTATGATCTTTTAAAAATTAATGCAATGTTTGAGATGAAAGTTGTATTTTCACATTTATTGAGATTCCTATTATTAATAAAAGATACATCTTTATTATCTTTTTAAAACTAATGCAATGTTTAGGATAAAAAATTGCATCTTTTCAACTTTTTGAGATTTTTACTATTAATACAAAACACGTCTTTATAATCTTTTAATACCAAATGCGATGTTTAGGATGAAAAGTTGTATCTTTCGCATTTCTATTAACAATAGGAATCCAAAAAATTGTGAAATGATGTGCCTTTTCATTTTAAAAGATGCATTGATTTAAAAAAAGTTATCAAATTGTGTAATGATGTGTTTTTTTTATTTTAAAACATAGATTTTTAATATTTCTCAAAATGTTTTAGAATGAATCTTTTTTATTCTTACAATTGCATAGTTATAATGAGTTATCTTTTGTTCATTTTGCTATTTATTTAATTTAAATTTATATAAAATATTAAAATTATCTAAATATTCGGAAAATCAATTACTGGGTAATTTAATTACTTTTATAAAATTATATATTTACAAATTAAATATATGGTTTTTAAATTGTACTTTATGGTTTAGTTAACCAGTAGTTATAAGAAAAAATCTATAAACGAACATAAGCGACTCTTCGTTGAATATATATGTTTTCTCATTGAATATATGTGTTTATACCTTGAATATATATATATACCTCTTCGCATAGTATCTTTTGGATGTCTATATATATAGTGGTTCTTTCAAAAATGACTCAAAATTTCAAGTCAAACACAAAAATAACCTATGTTTTTTTTTTGAAACTTTGTTTTGTCCTATTCACCCTAGAAGTTCTGGTTATTCACGAAAATGCCTTTACTTTTTTTTTTTTTTTTTGAAAATAAGGCTTTTACCTTAGCATCCTCATCTTTACCAAATATTTACAACTTTGCCATTGACATCAATACCTCAACCACCATGAACTACCAAATTGAGAGTGTCAATGCCCTAAACTTTCGATTTTTTTCTCATACTTTCTCATTTCCTATCCACACAAACTACATATCTTACATTTTCTCTCAAAATTCATCAAAAAAACTAAAGATTTTGATTACAAATTATGTAAGGTTCATAAGCTCACGATTCTTGGTGATTAACGAGTAGGTAGTTGTTGTGGTGAAGTTATGGGTGATTGGAGAAACCATGCAAGTAATCTCACGAGTCCAAGAAATGAAATCGCGAACTACATTTTATTTTTCAGATTTGTTCGACGAAGAAGACTTCTTTAGAAGTCTTCTTCATCGAGAAGACTTCCTTAGAAGTCTTCTGTCAATGCATAGGTTAGTTTTGCAATTAACCTTTTGTGTGTTTTTAATAGAAGACTTCCCTTTGTAATCAAAATATTTCAAAATTCAAAGAGAAGACTTCTTTAGAAGTCTTCTCGGATAAACATGTTACTTTTAAATTTTACCGAAGTTGGTCAGAAATTTGACATTTTGTAGAAGACTTCTTTAGAAGTCTTTCTGGAGAAAACTTCTACAGAAGTCTTCTGAAAGTCTTTCCTAAGTCTTCTCAATGCCGGAAGATGTCTGCGTGGGTTACTTTTGCATTTGAAAAATAATAGTAAAACATTTAATATCAATGAGAAGACTTAAGAAGACTTCTTTAGAAGTCATCCAACGGAAGAAGTCTTCTCTCGAAAAGTCAAATATAGTCAATTGCAAAAGTAACCCAGCAGACTTCTTGTGACATTGAAAAGATTCCGGAAGACTTAGAGAAGACTTCTTTTGAATTATTCTCCAGGTAGACTTCCCTAGAAGTCTTGTACAAAAAGTCAAAATTCTGACTAACTTCGGTCAAATTTAAAAGTAACCTGTTTATCCTAGAAGACGAAGTCTTCTTTGGGAATTTCGAAAAAATTTCAATTTCAAAAGTAAGCCAATATTTACAAAGGAAGACTTCCGAAGATGTCTTCTGTAGAGTAGACAAGAAGTCTTCCTTTGTAAATTTGCAATTGCGAAAATGACCTAAATAGAAACTTCTTTTGAAGTCTACACATAGTAGACTTCTTGTGAAGTCTTCCGTGGATGATCTCAAAAGAAGTCTTCTACGTAAATCTCTATTAAACTTCAAAATTTATCCAAAATTAAAATGATTTTTTAATATCTTCTTACTAATTCATGTTTATTAGTTAATACTAGAACTACTGAGTCGAATTTATAACTTAATTGGTGATAATTATGAAGTTACAAACATTGATGTTTAATAATGTTTCTAGCTAAACGGAGAAGTCTTCTGTAAGTCTTCCTCATAAGAAGTCTTCTCCGATGATTTTGTTTTATTATGTTGATGTTTTGTGTTTGTGTTGTCTTCCTCATAAGATACAATTTTTAACTTCCATGAGATTTAAAATTTGGAACTTTCACTTAAAATTCAATTTTGATCTTTTGTGAATTTGACTAAGGTTTCTTGAGAAGTCTTCTCTCTTAGTTTTAGGAAATTTTACTAAGTTTTTGTGTTGTTATGTTTTGTTATGTGTAGGTAGTATGATTAAAATATTTTTTGGTATGTTGCATCAATAACTTTAATGTAGTCAAGTACTTTTGGAAAAAACATGAACATATTTACCATTCTTTTGATTAACATCTCTTAAAGTTTACAAAATAATTCATAACTAAAATATTACACATACAAATCATAAGAAGACCATAAACAAAATTATTACACAGCTATATATTATTACACAGCTATATATTATTCCTCAACATAGATAAACTTGGACTCCACTTCACATCATCTCTTTGTACAACTTTGGGCAGAAGACTTTGGAAGACCTTCTGAAGACTTCGTGGAAAGTCTTTCGAGAGTCTTTCGAGAGTCTTTCGAGAGTCTTCCGAGAATCTTCCGAGAGTCTTCCAAGAATTATCCCAGAAGTCTTCCAAGAATTATCCCAGAAGTCTTCCAAAATCTGTCTCAGATCTGAAAAATCTTCATATTGAAAAGCATTCAAATGAATTCAAAATAGAGAAGACTTCAAAAATAAATTTTTAGATAATAAACAAAACAGTCACATTAGGTTGGATCTATAATTTTTTAGAATCTAATATATAAAACACACAAAATACATATCCAAAATTTATATCACTTTAGGCAGAAGACTTCCTGAAGACTTCAGAAGACTTCCTGAAGACTTCGTGGGAAGTCTTCTAGCAACAAAATGCATTAGAAGACTTTCTAAGAAGGCTTCTGAGAGTCTCCTGAGAAGTCTTTCAAAGTCTCTCAGATCTGGAAAAACCTGCAAATTCAAAAACATTCAAATGACTTCAAAACAGAGAAAAACTTGAAAAATGAAAATTTTGTGCTTACAAAATAAACAAAACAGTCACACTATGTTGAATCTATAGATTTTTAGAATCTAACATATAAACACACACATTAATTCATATCCAAAATTTAGAGATCTACCTTTGAAAGAGTGAAAGATGAGAATCATGTAATGAAAAACCTGCAAAAAGAAGATAAATTAGTGAGAATACATAAGAAAAAGTGAGAAATATATATAAAGTTTGGTGTTTTGATGTTCAAAGAGATTAGAGAGAGGTTGGAGAGTTTTAGAGTGAGAAACATTACATTTTTGTTGCAGTCATTTGATAGGAATAAAGAGAATGTGTAAATTTTCTTTATATATGGAGACAAAAATTCCACTTAGGTTAAATATTTTCGACCCAGAAGAATTCTGGAAGACTCATGGAAGACTTATGGAAGACTTATGGAAGACCTTGATTTAGGTGGGATGTGTCGGAAGACTTTTTTTTAAAGTTTTCTGTGAGTCTTCTAGATCCTAAAATCAAATAGCTATGCAAAAAAACCTTTTTAAACTTAAAAAAACTTAGAAATAGTTTAAATAAAATTGTTAGATAGTTACTAAACATATATAGGTCAATTTGAAAAAGGAAAAAAAATGAAGATAAGATTTCAAATCTAACCCTAAAGATACCAAC
>NC_027755.1:8258048-8262767 GCF_000695525.1 Brassica oleracea var. oleracea
TACATTCACTCATCTATGTTGAAAATAATTCAATTTGAGATAAACTAAATTCACATCAGTGAAAAATCTTTATTATTACATGATTTCAAATTTTAACCCATGAAAATATTTTTTATAAAATTTTTAAATTATTTTTAAGATCAAATCCATGAGAAGACTTTCTCTGGAAGACTTCTGGAAGACTTATGGAAGACTCCTAGAAGACTTATGGAAGACTCCTGGAAGACTTTGATTTAAGCGGAAAACCTAAATTATTCCAAAACTTAGGCGGGAACCATAAATTCTACAAAAATTTAGGCCGGATGTGTCTGAAGACTTCTTTTTAAGTCTTCTGTGAGTCTTCCAGATCCTAAAATCAATTAACAATACAAAAAACATTTTCTGAAACTTAAAAAAAAAAACTTAGAAAGTGTTTAAATCAAGTTATTAAATAATTATTAAACATATATGACTCAATTTGAAAATGAAAAAAATGAAGGTAAGATTTCAGAATTTAACCCAAAAGATACATACAATACTATAACATATTTTACCAAACCATAAACCAATGACTCATGAGCCAATATACATTCACTCATCTATGTTGAAAATAATTAAATTTCAGATGAACTAAATTTACATCATTGAGAAATGTTTATTATTACATTATTTCAATTTTTAACAAATGAAAATATATTTTATAAAATTTTTAAATTATTTTTAAGATCCAATCTATGAGAAGACTTTCTCTGGAAAACTTCTGGAAGACTCATGGAAGACTCCTGAAAGACTCCTGGAAGACTTATAGAAGACTTTGATTTAGGCGGGAACCTAAATTCTTCCAAAATTTAGGCGGGGACCATAAATTCTACTAAAATTTAGGCGGAATGTGTCTGAAGACTTCTTTTTAAGTCTTCTGTGAGTCTTCCAGGCCCTAAAATCAATTAACTATGCAAAATTTTTTTTTTTAAACTTAAAAATAAACTTTGAAAATGTTTTAATGAAATTATTAAATAGTTACTAAACATATATGAGTCAATTTGAAAACGAAAAAAATGAAGGTAAGATTTCGGAATCTAACTCTAAAGATACATACAATACTATAACATATGTTATCAAACCCTAAACCAATGACTCATGAGCCAATATATATTCATTCATCTACGTTGAAAATAATTCAATTTCAGATGAACTAAATTTACATCATTGAGAAATGTTTATTATTACATGATTTCAATTTTTTACCCATCAAAATATTTTTTTTAAAAATTATAAAATTATTTTTAAGATGTACTGAACGAGAAGACTTACAAAAAAGTCATCATAGACACTTACAAAGAAGTCATCATAGAGAAGACTTAGAGCACCATTAACCCTAGCACCCCAAGCGGGCTGCTTAATTTTTTTTATTTTGGTTTTTTCTTTGATTAAAAAAAAAAATTAAAAACGAACCAATCGCGGACCGCCACGTGTCAGTGGAGCCTGCGAAACAGTACAAGCATCGATGCTAAATCTGGCGTTTTTGGCACCCCTTCTTCCTCTTTTATGGTGGACCCCACCACTAAGCACTTCTTTAAGCATCTCCATTAAAGTTGCTCTTACAAAAACTCTTTTCCAACAGAGGATTATATTGGTAAAATTGGTTCATAAGGGGGTTATTGTAATTTCACTAGGCCTTTGAGTTACTTTTGCATTTGATTGAATTTGGAGTAAACTTTTGTATTCAAAATCAAGTTTTGCGTCACTTTTGGCAAATCCTCCGTGTATATATATATATGAGACATTGTAAAGAATATATATATATATATATGAGACATTGTAAAGAATATTTGGCAGGGCAAATATAAACTAAAACCTAATTTTCTTTTCCTGCTGAAGTCGTCATTATTAATAGCAAGCATGCTTTTGTATGTGTTTAAGGTCATCATTTGTTTATAAGAAAAAAATCATAATCCAACGATTTAGTTTTTTTTTTTTTTTTTAACGATTTAGTTTATCACAATATTAAATCTAACAGACAAGATATTTTTTTTCTTTATAAGACATCACATCATTAAAATGTTTTAGTAAAGAACGCGTCTTTCTCCAATGCACAGTTTTAACTGGAACTTTTAAATTCTGAGCAATAGACTTTTTCACATACCTCTTTTAGTTTCTGAACAAAACACCTTTTTATGTCTTTTTAATTTTACGAACAATACATTTTCACATGCTTTTTCAATTTCTGAACGATTCACTCTTTTAATTAATTAATACATTGAAGTGTTTAACTAAATCATATGGTTACTTTTATTTTGGTTATGCAATCTAACTTATTGAATTTATTAGATTGATAAAACTAGGTGTTTATCAAACTACTAATGGAAAAAGGTGTATTTCCGTTTCTTTTGTGAGCCAACACTTCTCTAAATGCACGTCCTTTTGGAAATTACATCTTTTCACAAATGTATATATTGTTCGCTACTTCCACATTTTCTTTCATTATCAAAATATTTTTATGATTGATGGTAAAATTCATAGTTCTTTTAGAGATGAATATTTGCATTTATTAATAAGAGAAAGAGTGGCAAGAGTCAGTAGAAAAAAATATCATTTTGGAATACACCCTATTATGTCATCACTAAGTTACAAAGCCAATAAATTTATGAATTTTGTGGTGAAACATCTTACTAAAGGAAAATAAGTATTTTAATTTCAGTAACAAAATTTATAACAAACGCGTTGTTCCTTTCATAGCATATTATGTATTCTATGAATTTATTAATTTCAGCCTCAATTTCAGAGATTTTATCAATTTAAATTTTCTATTTTTGTATATCATTATCAGTCTAAATATAAATATAATTACTAGTTTTAAGTTACACTTAAAATTAGTATCATTTTAAAAAAACTGCGAACCGTGGGGATCTAAATCCTAGTTAGAATACAAATAATATCGTTTACATGGGACTGGTAAATGGTGGGATTATGGTTATGATTGGTTTCATTAGAGTAAAAGAAAATAGTGTAAATGGTGGAAAATTAAATGGTGAAAACAAGAGTAAAAGAAAAAAAAGATTAACATAAATTCTAGCAAAATATGGAATAAAAGTTAAGTGTATGTTTTTCCCACTTAAAAAGTGAATAGAGTAAATTATAAAAAGTTGTAT
Source organism: Brassica oleracea var. oleracea (assembly GCF_000695525.1). Classification (NCBI taxonomy): domain Eukaryota; kingdom Viridiplantae; phylum Streptophyta; class Magnoliopsida; order Brassicales; family Brassicaceae; genus Brassica; species Brassica oleracea. The sequence continues at coordinate 8,261,177 of NC_027755.1, forward strand.
TTCAGGTGATTGGAAAGTTTTTAGTGGAAAGTGGAATAAATTACTTTTTAGAGTAAATTTTTATTATAAAAATGTTATCCATTCACACTCTATATCTTGTTTATTTTATTAAATAGAAACATTTTTCTTTTACAATTCATTTCAGTATCTTTCAACATCATATCACTTTTCAATCTGCATATAATTCAAGGATCCAATATGAATAAGCGCCGTAGATGATATATGGGAGCTTAAAACCTGCTTTCATAGCCAAGAACTTGAACTCTTCTGTGGTTCTCTCTTTGCCTCCATGTGTTGCACACATCATTCCGACATCGTACCATAATGAATTTTTGTTGCTAGATCAGTTTCCGGTATTTCTCGTGGTATTATCGATTCAACAATAATCACTTTGCCAGTCTTTGGCAACGCTTTCTAACAGTTTTTAATATCTCCACACATTGATCATCGTTCCAATCATGAAGTATCCACTAAATCATGCAAACGATACATTTTATTAGTAATGTCATATTCCTCAATTATGGACAATTTCTTCTTCTTTTTTTCTTGAGCTTAATACGTATGTATTCTGAAAATAGGTTGGTTTTACCTTCATGAATACGACTTGACCCTGTGGAATTTCATCAAACATGTCACCGCCAACGTGTTCTACACCTGAAAATAGTTAAACTGCGTCATCATGGGGGATAAACATAGCCTTTATAAATTCAAGCTATCGTTTTGAGAATCAATTTGGCCAGTAGAATTGTTGTTTAAGTGGTTGTAAAATCACCATTTAAATATACACAGGGGCGGATCTACTAAGCCCAGGATGGGTGCAGCTACCCCCACAAAAAATTACAACTAAATTTAGTTTCACTACAATAATCATAAATCTTGCAGCGTTGTTGGCTAAAGCCCTCTCTTTGCACCCACACAAACTGAGGTTCAAACCCTCACGTACATCTTTTTATACTGTTTTTTTTATATATTTTTCTTCTTTTGGCGCTTTTCTAATTTAACTTTTTCCATGTGTTGTATTTCTATTTTTTACCTCATCGTTCTTGTTGGAACCGAAATTCACACTGTCGATTTCCGTTTAAATTAGGAAACTAGGAAAACCCTAATTTCCCAGAGGTCCCGGAGATCTGTTAATACCAAACACTAAGCAATCAGAACACGAGATATCAACGACAAAGTACAAAAATCGTAAAAAGAGAGCAAAATAGATCTTATTCCGAATCCGTGTTTGAGCGTTACAACAAGGTATAAGCCTGGGCTCGAGAGCTGTCGGCGAGATTTCTAGTTCTAGCAACCCTAAGACGGCTAAACCTAATTGAGTCGCAGCTCGAAATAACAAAAACAGAAATATGCCTAAATCGCTCTAAGTGCTAAGTTTGCTCCGAAAAAAGTCTCTCTTCATGCCACTCGCCTAGGACTCCATATATACTGGCTCCTAGGTCGGTTTACGCTTTTTCTCTTCTGCCCTTAAGCCGTCATAGCATAAAAATGGAGATATTCTATTTTTTTCAATCTTCTTAATTATCTTCAAAATTTCGTATTTATCCGCGGAAACTTGACATTTATCTTTCCTTGCGAACCAAGCGTAAAC
>NC_027755.1:8263617-8264596 GCF_000695525.1 Brassica oleracea var. oleracea
GTTTGACGATTTTGGCAAAGTTAGGCGTATTGGACGAAGTTTACTTTAAACTCCACGGAAGAAAATTTTTGAGAAAGTATATATTAAAAAATATAAAACTCCGAGCCCATACTTCTATAAGTAGTGAGCTCTTGTCATTCATTTGCTTCACACCTTCTCTTCTTCAAACCTCCAAAACCTCTCTAGCTCCAAATCTTTTGTCTTCAACATGTCTTCTTCCCATGGTGACAAGAGAAGTTCCGATGTTGAGATGGGCGAGGCCACCTCTCCGGCTCCGATTCCGACTTCTCCGGTCGAAGCGCCGGCTTGCGTTGCTGACCATCTCTCCTTTCGAGAGAGAATAGTTCATTGCCAAGCCGAGAAGGAACAGGTTCGAGCTGGCGCCGAGTTCCCATCCTCTTCTGCACTGGCCATTGCTCCGGGTCACGGGACCGAGGTCGTGACTCCGCGAGACGCGGGAACTCTCACAGGCTCGGGCGTTCCGGATGCTTCGGCTCTACCTGCCGGATCGTCCACGACTCCGATTCTCGTCGAGGATAAGGAGAGGGCTGCTGACTCTATGCCTCCTCCTCCGGCCAGGAAAGAGATCGTGCTAGCGCTGCGCGCTCCTAGTGTTGTTCCGTTTGCTCAGCCTAAGGGCCGGAAGAGGAAGTTTAACAAGGGCGGTGACGGGTAATCTTCGCAGCAAGGAGGCTCGAACATAGCGTCAGGGATTCGCGGAAAGGTTTGTCGCTCACTTAATCTCTTGATTGTTATATATTTTTTTAAAAGACAAAAAATCCCTAACTTTCTTCTCGTTTCGTAGTTCATGTCGTTGATCGATGGGATGATCAGTGAGTGCGGTTCTGAGACCAGTCGTCTTGCCGGGGAGTTGTTGGAGCTACAGGGTAGATGGTCTGAAACCGAGGCCATGATGACGGCTGTCAAGGATTCTTACTCCGTGAAAGTGTCGAAACTCGAGGTCGCGATAGGGGAGCTC
>NC_027755.1:8264787-8264895 GCF_000695525.1 Brassica oleracea var. oleracea
CTGCTTAAGGAGAAGAAAGCCAGGAAGGCCAAATCTTTGGAGGTGCGCCAGCTTCAGCGTTAGATCTAGGGCGATGCAGGATTAGCGAGCCGCGGGATCCGAGAGGCC
>NC_027755.1:8264995-8266780 GCF_000695525.1 Brassica oleracea var. oleracea
GGAGCGTGAGTTCTGAGGATGACTTTGGTTAAATCTCTTGCGAGAGATTTTTTTTTATGTTTGATGTCTCGGCCTTAAATGGACTTATTTCATATTTCGGAACTGGCAGTATGTGACTTTGAATCCCTACCGCTCTGCGGCTTTCTTTTTATGACAAGATGATCGAGTTGCATTTTTCATAAGTTTACGTATGGCATTGAAGGAGGGTAATGAATTGTCATCTCATATCCTTCTTCGATGTGAAATGTTTTGTTCAAGATCCGTTTCGAGAGTTTTTCCGCTAGATTCAGACTTCGCGGGATATCTGAAGATGTCGAATATAAACATAGAGGCATGGTTTTGGGATCTCGTATGTTTTAGATATCATGCCTTGAGATGTTAGAGACTAGTGCGCTGGGTTTAGGGCAAGACCTAGGTTTACTTTCAGTTTTAAAATTTTATGCGGTGACTAGCCGGCTATCGATTTATCTGTCGCGATTTTAACCTGATTCATACCGATTTAAAGTCCGCGATAGGTTCTCGGCTTACATGACTTGTTAGATATGAATCGAGCATCTTTCCGGAGACAATTTTTAAGCCAACCGGAAGTGCTGGACCAAAATTTCGGGTTTCTTTTATTGCGCTATTATCCTGTTTAGGACGTTCGAGAGTTCGATGTGATCAGCATCAGACTTTGCGGCAGATGCCGTCGTTTGGAGTTTTTGCGCAAAATATGTGTTAAAATGTTCATCATTTTTTTTACGGAGTGTCTGTTTTCGTCGTTCGGAAGAAGTAACTCTCGGAGCATCTTTTGCGACGTCTCGCGATGCCAAAGGCTGCTTCTCCCTAACGGCTGATTTATTTCCGAATATCGAAAATGTTTTGCAGATAAAAAATAATTTGCTTGGTTAAGATATGTCGGAAACATCGATGGCGCGGTCGGATATTTTCGAATTTGAGTGTATACGAGTATACGTATCCACTCCCCCCCCCTTTTTAATGAGGGAGGACAGCTGAATTTGCCTTACGACAAACTGCCTACGTACTCCTTATGGAGATCAAGCCGTCTCGTAGTTCGGTCATTGCAAGTTGGTTTGTTTAGTGATAGTATTTTTTGAGATGCATCGCGTTCCAGGTCCTTGAAATTTTTATGCCTTGCATGTTGGCTATTTCGTAGGAGCCCGGTTGGACTACTTTTTCGATTTTATAGGGTCCTTCCCAAGTTTCCGTTATCGGTTACGATCTCGTAAGGAACTCCATGCCTACAGATGATGTTTCTCATACGAAACTTTCGACTTGGACATCTTTTAGACTCGCGTACGAATCTGCCTGTACCCATTTTGAAAAGAAATCGGTGAGGACTAAAAGGAAACGCTTTTGCTTTGAATTATGAAGGGGTCCAACGATATCCATGGCCCAGAGCATAAAGGGATAGGGGCGATGTGATGGAGGAGGGAACTTCGGCTGGTTGTCGGATGGTTGGAGCATGCCTCTGGCATTTTTCGCATTTTCGTGCGAACTTCTCGCAATCTCCGATCATCGTCGGCCAGTAGTATCCATGGCGTTTGATTTTCAATGCCAGCGATCTTCTACTGGAATGGTTGCCGCAGAACCCAGAATGTACTTCCTCCATCACTTTTCTTGCTTTTTCCCCTTCCAGGCACGTCATGAGTGGTCTGGAGAATCTCTATTTGTAAATTTCACTGTCTACTGTTACGTATCACGCGGCCTGTGTTCGGACTTTGCGGGCTGCCCATTTCTCGGTGGGCAGGTGTCCGTTGATAATGTAGTCTCGAATTGTCTGCA
>NC_027755.1:8267038-8269403 GCF_000695525.1 Brassica oleracea var. oleracea
AGCCAAACGCAGCCCTGCGATGAGTGCTTCGTATTCGGCCTCGTTGTCTGAGGCGTGGAAATCCAGCCTGAATGACTGCTCTAAGATCTCGCTCGTCGGAGATGTGACGCGAATTCCGATGCCTGATCCCTGCTTGGATGAGGATCCGTCGAGTGAGCCAAGTGGAATTTGGCTCCTCGTTGGTTATGGCCTCTGTCGGAAATTCGACCAAGAAGTCCGCAAGCACTTGTGACTTTGCGCTTGTTCTCGGTCGGTACTCGATATCGTACTCGCTCAATTCGACCGCCTATTTGGCCAATCGGCCCGACTGACTCAGGCTATGTAGAATCGTCTGTAGGATAAAATTCGTGAGGATGACGATCGTGTGGGATTGGAAATATGGTCTTAGTTTTTGGGCCGATGTTACGACCGCGCATGCTAATTTTTCCATTAGCGGGTACCTAGATTCGGCATCCAGCAAGGTTTTGCTTATATAGAAAATAGGTTTCTGTTCGCCGCGTTCTTCCCTAATCAGGACGCCGCTCACAGCTGTTGCCGACACAGCGATGTGCAAGAAAAAAGGTTCCCCCTCCACGGGTTTTGCGAGGACTGGAAGGGAAGCTAAATACCGCTTCAGCTGTTGGAAAGCGTTTTCACATTTTTCCGACCATTCGAATTTTTTATTTCCCCGTAAGACATCGTAGAACGGCAGGCACTTGTCTGTTGATCGTGAAATAAATCGGTTAAGTTCCGCGACCCTACTGGTCAGCCTTTGGACTTCCTGATTATTCTTCGGTGATACTTGATGCTAAGGCCGCGAGAGCATCGATCAGTGCGTTGATCTGTTTTGGATTAGCTTCGATGCCGCGGAATGTGACTAGGTAGCCGAGGAATTCCCCTGATGCCACGGCGAAGCTGCATTTTGTCGGGGTGAGCTTCATGTTATGCGAATTTAACTGGGCGAAACATTCCTCGAGATGTGATACGTGATCCTTTGCTTAGAGGGATTTGACAAGCATGTCGTCGATATAAACCTCCATTGTTTTACCGAGTTGTTTGAAGAACATACGGTTCACGAGTCGTTGGTAAGTTGCGCCAGCGTTTTTGAGGCCGAAGGGCATTACCCTGTAGCAATAGGTTCCGCGATCGGTAATGAATGCAGTCTTCTCGCGATCGTGAGGGTTCATCATAATTTGATTGTAACTTGAGAAGGCGTCCATGAAAGACAGAAGTTCGTTACCCGCCGTTGCTTCTACTAATCGATCGATGTGTGGCAGAGGGAAACTATCTTTTGGACAGGCCTTGTTTAGGTCGGTAAAATCCACGCAAACTCGCCATTTCCCGTTTTTCTTTTTGACTACTACAGGGTTAGCGAGCCAGTCTTGATACCTCACTTCCGTTATTGACTCGACTTTAAGCTATTTTTTGACCTCGTCGTTTACCGCGGAACCCCGTTCGGGTCCTAGCTTCCGCCTTTTTTGTTTGACGGGTTTGAAGGTCGGATCGATATTTAATTCGTGACACATTATGTTAATGTCGATCCCTGGCATATCTTCCGCGGCCCATGTGAAAGTATTGAGGTTCTTTTTTAGACAGGTTATGAGCGCTGTCCTCAAAGGCTCGACGGAGATTGGCTCCGATCTTGACGCATCGTTCTGAAAATGCTTCGTCGAGACAGACTGTGACCACAGGTTCGTAAGTTGGTTCGTGTTTTTCCTCTAGGCCGTGATGTTACGAGACTGCAAGAAGAGTTCCGCTGAATCTTGACTTCGCGAATCCTTGTTGGAGATCTTTTTCTATGCTTTTGTAGGAGTGGTATCGAGGTCTGGTCTTTTCCGTTTTTGTTCTGCGGCGTAACACACCTGTGATACTCTTGGGTTTCTCCATATTACCTCGACTCCGTTAGGGGTTGGGAACTTGAGGCAAAGATGATACGTTGATGGGATGGCACGCATGGTGTTCAACCATGGCGTTCCCATGATAACATTGTAAGATGCGGGACGGTCAACGACTAGAAACTCTGTGACTCTTGTCACGGTTCCGGCTTTGATTGCGAGATTAATCGACCCGTAGGCCATGGTTGTTTCTCCCGAAAGTCCCAGTAGTGGGCTAGGGTATTTCACGATTTCGGATTGATCGATCCCCATTTTCTCGAGAGTATCCTTGAAGATGATATCGGCCGAACTTCCGGTGTCGATTAGCACCCTAGCAACGTCGACATCTCGGATCGTCAGCTCGATAACAAGGAGATCGTTTCGAGGTTTGGCTCGATCGACCGTTGCTCCCCCCTTGAATGAGATGACGTTCGCGCACGTCGAATCTTGCATATCGTTCCTGATCGTTGAGTGGCTTTTGAGAGTTAGATTGATCCTTACCCCCCCCCCCC
>NC_027755.1:8270024-8283096 GCF_000695525.1 Brassica oleracea var. oleracea
GCGACCGAGCGGAACAGACGCTCGGTCGCTACGTAGCGACCGAGCTTGGCTTGAGCTCGGTTGCTTGGAACACGCGTTCGGTCGTTGCGTGGCGACCTTTTTCGAGCTTTTGTCCGATGTCTCGTGTTTCCTCCGCAAAGCTTTTCGTAAGAAAGAATCTATTTCGAAAAAGTATTTGTCGAAGAAAGTTCTCATTTTCTTCTTTGGACGTTTTTGAATGTTAACTTCGTCGTAACCGTTTTTGACCCCAACAGTTCTCTTCCGTAGTTCCTTCCAATATTTTTTGGTCATTTATTCTTGTTATTCAATTAATATTTTTTAACGAATAGTTTTAGATTTTTTAGTTAGTGGTTCATTCTTTTTTTTTCTTTCAGTTATATAAAAAAATTCTTTTAGCTGTATTATTTATTTATTTTTTCCTTTTCTAGATATTAAAGATATAAAAATCATTCATATAAATATTGTATAAAAACTAACAAACAAATTCTGTTTTTTGCCCCCACTAAAAATATTTTCTAGATCCGCCACTGAATATACATACTCCAAATTATACATGATAATTTTAAGTTTCACTTTATAAACCTTTTCTATAAATTTGAAGTAAACTTTTTCTTAATATAAAAATTAATTCAGTCATACTTTTTCCCGAGTATTGTGATAAACATTTGTGACACTGAGTAAATACGATATTCATGGCAATGTTTTCTGGTATTGAAAAATAGTTACCATGAATTTTGGGAGCTTCTGAAACAACGGGAGGCAAGTCAAAGTTAACACCTTTCAGTTGTGGTAACCTGGAGAGAATTAAAGAAAGATTTGCGCCTAAGCCACCTCCAACATCAACCAAAACGCCACCACTTAGACTATTGAACCCCGTAAGTCTTTAGTATCTTCTTCGTTACTACTGATGTGTGGTTAAACATGGCCTCGTTAAACACCGTTTGTATATTCTCATTCTTCTCCATATTCTTAAAGATCAAATCCCCGCATGCCCTCTGGTAGGGCCGTGCTCCACCCTCCAATATTGACGCCGTGAGTTGAGAGCTTTTCTTGCCAAAAAAAAAAAACCGTTGTAGCATATCACTATCAGATAAACTCTAGTGATTTGTGCTTTTTTATAGATTTATTAATTTGAATCGGTGACACAAAAGAAACAAAAAGACAAATAAGAACGTTGTTAATAGTCATACCTAGGGATGTTGTATAGGGTTGTCCAGCCCAACCAAGCCCTATTTAGCTTAAGCTCAACCCTAAGTGAATCCTAACTCTTTTAAAACCCATTAAACTATGTAAAATAAGGTTGAACCCTTTTTAAACCTTTAAGCCCTTTATATATATTTTCTTATGTAAACACTTTAACTATAATCTCTTACAAAATATATGTCATTTTATATACTAATACATATCAAATAAAATAGTTTCTGATTAAAATGAAAATGAAAGAATGTGAAAACTTTAATACACTTCCAACAGTTTCAAAGACACCAACAAGAATGAATCTTAAACATGAAACAAACTAAACACAAAAGAAAGACTCTGCTTTTGAAACATGCAATGAAGGATGTAAAAAAGACATTTTTCATGAAGTCTTAAGGGATCGCTCTCTGGTTGAAGTTTGAGATTGTGATCTTCACTCGCCAATACTCTTTGTGCTTCATTGTGATCTAAACACAAAAGAAAGCAACGTCAAGGGATGAAACAAAACACTCAAAGATAAGTTGCAAAACACTTGAAAGCCTTGTTGATGACTAAGTAAACTACAACCAGAAACTCGCAGAACACAACACCAAGAAGAATAACTCACAACTTTACAACATCCTCAGGACATGAAGCAAAACACTCAAAGCTAAGTAGCAAAACTAGGCTCAGTGCATTTACCACTAACGCCACAAGTTCTCATACAGGCTCTATCACATCTTCCATTTACAAGGCATGGACCTAAGTTCTAGTAGCATAAATAATCAGAAAACCAGAAGCTAAGTAGCAAAGAATGCACAACTCTACAAGTTCTCATACAAGAAACAAACAAGAACAGGACACACTCAAGAAACAGGACACACTCAAGAAAGATTTACCTTCATGCACTAGAATCTCCAACTTCAGAGTTACTTTTTGCATCATCATCATCATCTTCATCATCAAAATACTCTTCAATATCTCCTGTAAGTTAATGAACATAAGTTAGTTAAACAACATAAAAAATCGATTTATGTAAGTTAATATCATGACAACTTACAAGGATTCTAGACTTCTACCTAAATGCCATGAAACACATTAGTAATGCTTATGATTCCAAACGAAACCTAGAAGCAGACATCATTGATTAACAATCTAAACGAATCAATGAGTCTTCCAACAATCAACTCCAATGAGAAAGTCCAAATTAGTAATGGGTTTTGCTGGAAAATACACAAACCAGTAATGCTTCAGCCTGATCATTGTCGCAAGATCTTAACAAATCAGCAATGCTTCAGCCTCTTAAAATAAAACCCATCATTGATAATCAATCATAAAATTTCCTCCATGAGAACATAATGGGTTTTGAAACAATCATCAGTTCATCACTAATCGTTAAAGCATTACACAAAGCTTCTATCAGATTTCAATGATTTGTAAACCAAATGATCAGAAACGAATCCAAAGCCAAAAGATAGAGACGGATCAAATCAAACCTGAGATGTTGAAACTGTCATAAAGAAGCTGAGATGTTGAAACCCACGAGTGTCGTCAACGAGATCGAGAAACAAGCTGAGATGTTGAAACCCACGGTGTCGTCAACGAGATCGAAGAAAGAAGCTGAGATGTTGAAACCCTCGTAGACGAGATCGAAGAAAGAAGCTGAGATGTTGATTGCAACCCTCGACTCCTCGAGTGTCGGCGACGAGAACGAAGAAGACGCTGAGAACCTTTTATTTTCTAATCAACCCTAAATGCTTATATTGGTTAGTGATATCACTTTGATTACTTTAGAGTAACTCTCTAAAATAAGAGATCGATTACAATATTTAAAAATCGAATCCATTTTCACAAAAATAAAAAGATCAAATCCACATGGAACGTAGATCACACAATAGACTGTTAATTATAAGATAAACCAGATCAATAACAGAAATCACTAGATCACAACAAAACAAAAAATTGGTTTGTAAATTGATGGGAAAAGCGCTAGATCTAGGGATATCAAACATGTAATCAGAACTCAGAAAAACATTTACTAAGGATTTTATTAAAATCAATCTTAAAGCTCGAATTCATAAGTAAGCCATCCAACTCTCTCTCTACGATTACTATCAGATGTCTAAGTAATCGATGTTGAACTCCCGTTGCGATTCCAAATACTCTAGACAAGCATTAAGTACCAATTCGATATATTCACTAAGTCCTAGACCAACTCTCGTTGTCACTAACAACTTAGCTTAGCAAGATTCAGTTCATGTGTTGATTTTCACTCTCGTGTTTTTCAACTATCCTAATATCAGATTTCTACTTAATTACCCAGAAACAAGTAAATGAGATTAATCATAGTGAATGATGCAATATGATTACTCTAACAGTTCGATAAATCAAAGTTCATCAAAACCCTATAAATTCCATAAATCCATAAACCCTAGATGCCAACTACTCATAAATGATCATGCAAAACATGGGAAAAGTCTGAATTAAGTGCATAAAAATATAAGAGTAAAAAATACTGGAGTTTCAATCAATCTCTGAAGGAGTCTCGGTTTTCTTTACAAAAACCTCTCTAAGTAAAATAAAGCTAAGCTTAGCTTAAACAGTGGCTGGAAAATAGATAATATAGGTTAAGAACATCCAAGGGTCTTCTTGCAAATATGGAAATTTCTAGAAAAAAAGTGAATTTCTTGAAACTTTAGTCGGCCACGTCAAACAGCATGTGTGTCGGCTGGCACAAAGGACGTGTCGATTGATGTACTTCCCAAATATTGACTCCGACTTCAGATTTTCTGCACAGCGACGGGTTTTCTTCACTTTATGCTCCAAATGGCTCCATAATCTACAAAATGCTCCAAAACGTACATAGACCTGAAAAAATCTCAAATAGACTTAAAAATAATATAATTACTCTAAAAGGACTTATACTATGGTCAAAAGGTGGTAAAAACCAAGGTATATCAACTCTCCCAGACTTATCATTTGCTTGCCTTCAAGCAAAATATAGAATGAACCTATAGAAGACGTTTGAAAACGTTGCCAGCTCTTTAGGACACCACCATCACCTTTACAGTATTGCAAGCCACATCAAATTTGTACCAACATTAGAACGTACTTCCATGTACTTAGCCTCAGCTTAGCAACCTGGCCATCCAGCCCACAGCTCACTAGACACCATCTGACATATCCCTCTACTGACCTCATTTCTGAAACAAATGTGTAGGCTTTATCTTGGGAGTATTTATCACTAAACCCATGAAATCAACTCATCCAAGTATCTAATCACACATGCAGTCTTCTATGGCCCCTTTCTTCTATATGTTTTATTATATTTGAAAAACATGTAGGCGAATAATGGGATCACATGAAATTTTCCTACCCCTCGCTTTCATCTATGTGTGATCATTCTATTAAAATAAACAAAAGTCAAAAATACCACCTCCAATTTTATCATCTCATCATAGCCTTCATTACAAAAGAAACATTATGCTAAAGCTATCCACCCATATGCATCCTCTCCGTAAAATCAGTAATTTCACTTGCTTCGAAAATACTTTATTTACTTCCTAAGACTATGTTTCTATCACCGTTTTCCTCAAGCCTAGAACTACATCTTAGTTCTGAGTTATAATAGTGTACATGAGAGTTTTGTTGATTGAGAATCTCGATAGACTCTTTTCTCTTTGATCAGTCTCTCTACGGGATCTCGCATAGCTTGTTGAAATTTGAATCGATCTTCTATTCTACTGATTCAATCTTTGTGTGCGACTGTTTTTCTAGTATATTTGCGCAATTGTTTGCTGAATGCGACCTGCGCTGCTGTGTTTTCTGATATACCATGGATTTTACCCACTTTTTGCCATAGTATATAGGTGTTTTAGAAACTATCTATGTCGTTTTAGAGCCTTTTTTTGCATGATTACATGTTCAAGGGTGATTTGGAGAAAAGTGATGATTTGGATGCATTTGGAGATAAAATGAGAGGAAGCTGGAAGCTGACCATCGAACTAGTTCGAGGTCGACAATCAGAGTCCACCAGCGATCGATGCACACTCTGTGCCATCGATCGACAGCGAAGCGCGCAAAGCCCAGCCGGCATAAAATCCAAGTCAAGACATATTAAAGAAATACCCCTGGTAACTTTTAACCTAATATTTATGTGCTCTGCCATTGTTCTAGGCAACACACGCTTTCTACACTATCTAGTTTTTACACAAAAAAACTATTCTAAGGTTTTTAGTAGACTTGGAGAGAAGATCCAAGACTCCTTCAGAGATTTGTATTGGAACTCCAATATTTCTAACCTTCATCTATTTATGCATTCTTTTATGATTACTGTTATGAATTACTTTGTTACGTATGAGTAGTTCACCTTGTTAGGTTTAGGGTTCAAATAGGATTATGAAGGATTAGCCCCATATATAGATTGCTGAGTTGTTTGTGATATCCATCAATTGAATTGCTCTTATTGCTTGTGTTCTAGAGTAGCTAACTAGAACCTTGATATTGTGATAATTAGCCGCAAACGGAAGCCTGGTCTTTTACCTGAAATAATTGATATTGTGCTAGCATTGATAGAAACAAACGGAAGTTGATCTAGGAAACCTAGTGAACATAGTTCAAACCTGCTCGGTAAAGCTTGCTGGAAGGAACATAGATCGACAACCCTATAGGTGTATCGATCGACTATCCATCGATAGCATCGATCGACACTTTCTCCAGGTCAACAAACGACAGTTGAGATCTGAGATCTAGACAATATATATCCTAAACAAACGAAATTTGATAGAATATTACTTAGTTTGAGATCCAGACAATAGATACCCTAAGTCTAATGCTTTCTCATATTGATTACAAAACCTCAAAACCAATCAACCGAACAACTGCCTTGTTCACCACTGCTTGCGATTTACTATTTCTATAATTTACCTAGCATAATCATAAACATTTTAAGATCTTTTGTGTACCCCAGCTCTTTTAGGATTTGATTCGTAAGTACTACAACTCAACCTCTTATTTGAGAGAGTACAAATCACTTAGGGTCATTTGAGTGATATCAAATTTGGCGCCGTTTCCGGGGAGCTTTGATCGCCAATAGATCTTGTCTAGGCAGTTTTAAGGCTAGGTTTTTCTATTACTCAAAAAACTGATAAATGTTTTATTAATTTCTTTCAGGTGCATGCCCAGCAGTACCAGAAGCAACGAGGAAAAATCACTGCTTTTCTAAGACCATCCACTCTTGTAACGCACGATCCGCAAAGAAAAGAGATCCGCATCGATTAACAACAACATTCATTCGTCGACCGATACTCCTAATACCGACATTAGTGAGCTACCACCGATCAACACTTCAATCCGAACATCAATCGACATCCGCCGGCGAGACATGGTTGCGACACTAATCCTAGAGCAGGATGAGAATGGATACTTGCATGACCAGGAAGGTCATCTGCATAATGCAGTAGGTCAAAGGTTAGATGATCAGAGGGCTGTAATTCCTGATCAAGATGCTGAAGCCCCTGCAGTTGCTCAAGTTGTAGATGAGGCTGCTCGACCCAGAACGTTGGATGACTACAACCGTCCCGATCAGTACTACGCCAACAAATCCGCTATTTGTCCTCCTGCTATTTAGAGGAACGATTTCGAGCTGAAACACCAGTACTTTACACTCGTGGCACATACACCCTACTGTGGTTTGTGACAAGAGCATCCTATGGACCATCTGAAGCGGTTCGAGTATCTGGTTTCTGCCATTAAAGCTAATGGAGTCCTTGAGAACTATCTTTTCTGCAAGATCTTCAAGTACTCACTGGCTGGAGAAGCTTCACACTAGCTTAAGAAATTACCACCAGGATCTCTCACATCCTGGGCTGACATCAAGAATGTGTTCTTGCGCAATTTCTTTGATGAGTCACGAGCTGATGACTTAAGGAGTAAGATTGCTACATTCACCCAGGAGCCTACAGAGTCATTCAGAAGCTCATGGTTCAGATTCAAGTCCCATCAGAGAGGCTGTCCACACCATGGAATCAGTGATGTGCAGCTGCTCAGGACTTTCTTCAGAGGCATCGCACGAGTATATAAGATGGCTCTGGACACATCTAGTAAAGGGAACTTTAACACTAGGAATCCAGAAGAGGCTATGAGTCTGATTGAGAACTTGGCGTCTAGTAATAGCACTAAGAACACTGATTTTGAGAGAAGAAAATCGGCCACCCTAGGAAAGGAGGAGTTGGACGATGTTAAGGCTAGACTGGATAGTTTTCACAAGCTTCTCAAGAAGCAAATTAGCTTTGCAGAGGATATGGAAGCTGTGGAAATCAACAGTGATGGAGATTTAGAAGAGGATGTGAATTTCATCAGTGGTACTAGTTTTCAGAATCAGAAGCCTGAGAATCAGAGTGGATACAGAAAATCCTATGGGAATGGACAGTGGAGTAACTTCAACCAGAGTTCACAGTTCCATAAACCCTACAGCAGCAACTTCAACAACAGCAGCAACTTCAACAACAACAGAAACAAGAACTATAGAAATTCTTCCTACCAGAACGTGCCACCACAGACTCGAGAGAGCAAGATAGAATCAATGATTGATCAAGTTCTTGAGGGTCAACATAAGCTTATGGTGAATGTCAATGGGAAAATATATGTTGTCTACACCGAGCTTAATTCAAAGTTTGAGACTCCGAACACACATGTGAAGAAGTTAAGAACACAAGTGGTTCAGACATTAGAAGCTGTTAAGAAGCAAGAGACCTTCATCAAGGGTAACAAAGATGAAGCACTGAAGTACCACATGAATGCAATCATAGAGGATGATTTCTGGCAAGTAGTTAAGGAGGAAAAGCTTCAGGAGGGAGATTTTGATGTTGAAAGCTCCATGAGCTTCGGCGGTTCACAATGGTGTCGACCGACGCCAATAGATGAAAATCGATCGATGGAATGGGATGAACAACGATCAACATTGGATGTTCAACATCGATCGACGAGTCAGTTGCATCATGCGAGACGGTCAGGATCATGAACCATGAAGAATTCACAGCTAGACACCTTCATCCACCCAAACCCTTTTTGCGAACATCGATCGACATAGTGAGTAAGTCGCCGATCGACATAGAGATTCAAATGGCGATCAACAGTAAACCTCAGTCATTGATCGACGAGCACCTCTATGCTACCGAGTGCAACTACCCAAGATAGACATAGCATGACTAAATGCACTCAGAAACCCATCTCAACCTTCAGAGACATCAACATACAATATCAGTGAGCAATCTGAAGATGCACCAGAGCCTATGCAAGTTGATCAGGCTACTGTGGGAAGAACCTTGAGGAAGAGGAAGGAAAAGGTTCCGAAGCATCTGAAGAGAGGAACTAATGATAAGGAGATGAAGAGTTTCAGAAAGAGGATTCTAAGGATCCCATTGGATAAGCCATTTGAGGAGGCTTACTTTACCGACAAGCTGTGAATGTTCTTCAAAGAGACCGAGGAAACTGAAGAGGACATTAGGACAATGTTCCACCAGGTCAGAGAGAAGATGAGACAGAGGATTACACTGAAGAAGAAGAGTGATCCGGGAAAGTTTGTGGTACCTTGTTTAGTAGGAGGCATCGACTACCCTAGTGCTCTATGCGACACTTGATCTGCTGTCAACATTCTACCTAAGGTGATGGCAGACCATCTAAGTCTGAAGATAGAGCCTTCAGAGGATTCATTCACTTTTGTGGATTGTTCTCAGAGGAACTCAGGAGGATTCATCAGAAACCTTGAGGCGAAGATTGGTAGCCCTAGTTCCAGTAGACTTCCATTATATGGACATCAAGCTCAATTGGAATCATTCTCTATTACTTGGGAGAGCCTTCATGGCTACTGTAGGAGCAGTATGCGACATGCAGACCAACAAGTTGTGCCTGACACTCATAGACCCTACTGTCTATTATGATCCGATGAGAGTTGTCAAGCAACAAACAAGCTACATGGGGATTGGAGATAATCCATGATACATTGCAGCTTGCCACTGGGACCATGAAACTGATGAGGAATCGGATGCCAAAACATCGATCAATACTCAACCTGAGATATCGATTGACGAAAAGCTTGTAGCGACGATCGACAATGAATTTGAAGCAGCGATCGACAGTGACCATGCGAATGCGGTAGATGATTTTCCAAAAGGATCTATCAACAGTTGGGAGAATTACTACTACTAACCTAGTTTCGCTGTTTACACTGCTATACCTTCGAAGAGGAAGATGAGTGCAATGGAACCTGATGAGTATGATGAGGACTACATAGAAGAGGAGATCATTGAGTACCGTGGTCTTGCCATGGAAGAAGCAGGAGTTCTCCAGATTTCCAATGAGACCATAGGGGAAACATCGATCGACGGGAACAACAAGATATTGTTCGATACTCATCACGGAACAGAGCCAGACGCTAAAGCAGAGGAATCAACATCGATCGATTGGAGAGGTCAACCATCGATCGACGGTAACTTTGAGTTTGGACAAAGAGCTTATGATTCTGACAACAACAAATTATTCCAGTGGGAAAGAAGAGATGAATACGACGTATACAGAGACGAGCATGGATATGCACGAGCGCCTGATGGAAGAATCATTCATGTGTCTAGGGAAAACATCAGAGATATTTTGGAGAGAGATACAATGCTTGGAGAGACTAATATTTGTCTACCAGAGCATGCATCGAAGTTCACCAGAAGCTTGCCAATGTTAGGGAGCTACAGCAGAGTAGATATTGATGACATTGTACATGGGATCTACAAAATCCAAGATATGTCAGGAGATGATATCTACAAGAGGCTCGATGATGTCTACTACCCACTCAATGACAGCATTGACAGTCTGACTACATGCAAGGATGAGCTGAAAGAGGAGATGGACATGATTCGGAGATAGAATGCAATCTGATCTGAAGCATTGATTGACGGTTACACTCGACCATTGATCGACGATGGATACACACATTTACAAAGAAGGGGTAACAGTTAAGTTGTTAGAGGACAAGCTTGATGAGATTAATTTTTCTCAAGAGTTGATGCGAGAAGACTTTTCCCGGAGATTTGAGGACTTTGACAAAACAACTCAGGCCAGATTTGGAATGCACCAACAACCTTCAGAAAAGGATGCATGTCATTGGGGTTGATAAGGAGATACTCAAAAACCATTGGATCAGAGGAGATGAAGCCATAAGAAGTTTTGTTGGTACATGGTTTCAGATGAGCAAGGAAGATGTAAACACTTTTTTCCCAACAAGTAGTCATTCACCTCCGTACTAGCCAACCCACTTCCAAAGTCAAGCTAAATGACTATAACAAAGCGCTGAGTGGGAGGCAACCTACTATTAGGTAATTTTACTTAGCTTTATTCTGAATTTATTATTGATTTTCGCATTTAATTTATTGCAGTTCATAAAAAAAAAACAAAAGGAGACCCGAGAAGACGTTTGCCCAGGCTATCGACCGATGAGACCAGGTCGATATCGATCGACAGATCTACACCAGCACTGATCGATAGACACTTAATTGTGTTGATCAACATTAACTATCAGCGAGCATGTATATCGTTTACCTTGTTAATTACACACTTATGAATTATTTTCCACCAAACTCCGACTAGATACACACCGGGGACAGTGTAATTTAAGTCTAGGGGAAAGTTTACTGATATCTAGTTTATTGTATGAGTTTTTTATAATATTTTTCAAAAAAATTTATTGAGTCAAGAAGGGAATAATGAACTTTACAATTTCACTTACTATCTAACCACTCTTAGATTTATTGACTGCAGAGTGTATTAGAGATACTTAAGTGGATCACCTGCCAATTACCCACATTTTCTGAGAATGTTTGAAAGAGCCAAAGCTGATCTTCAGCCTAAATGAGCTTAATCTACTTGTCTTAGGTCTTGGTATACATTATTAGATCAGATTCCTCCTACAAGTCTGAAAGGTAAAAGTTTGTGTGTTTCTGATTCTCTTCTCTCTCTCTTCGGCATCTATATAAGTAAAAGTTTGAAATGATTTCCAGCGGTTTAGAGGGGTATGAGTGTCTCCTGCGACCCCATTATTCTACTATAATGGAATGAGCACACATCGTTGGAAGCGAGGGGTAAGAATGTCTCATGTGACCCCATTATTCGCCTACACTTTGTCAATAAAAGAAAAAGAGAAAGAAAAAAAAAAGAGAAAAGAAGGTGAATAAAGATAGACAATATCAGCATCATTGTTCATTGGAATTGAGATTCAGAGAACAGAGAAAGAGGGAAGAGAGGGATCATAAAAGACTACATGTGTGTTCAGAAACTTGCTTGAGTAAGAATTCATGTGTCTTTTGATCGATACTCCCCAGATAAAGCCTACACTTTAATATATATATATAATAAATCAGATCAGTAGAGGGCGCGTGTCAGACACTATTAGCTAAGTTGTTGGTTATATGGATTTTGTTGCTAAGCTAGGATATGGTATATAGAATACCTCTGAAGTTAGAATTGATTTGATGTGGCTTGCAACATTGTAGAGGTGATGATATAAGTTCTTAAATTGTGTGAGTCCCTACTGTTTTCAAAACCTCTTTTGTAAATACTCTTTGTTTTGCTTGAGGACAAACAAAAGGATAAGTCTGGGGGTGTTATATATCGTGGATTTTATCCACTTTTAACCAGGGTATATATGTGTTTTAGGAACTATCTATGTTATTTTGGAGTCTTTTTAGCACTATTACAGGTTCACGGGTGATTTACAGAAAAATGATGATTTGAGTGCATTTTGGAGATAAATTGAGAGGAAGCTCGAACCTGACCATCGAACCAGTTCGAGGTGGACAATCAGAGTCCACCATTGATCGATGCACACTCTGTGCCATTGATCGACAACAAAGCACAAAAAGCCCATCCGGCTTCAAACCCAAGTCAAGACATATTTACAGAAATACCCCTAGCGACTTTTGACATAATATTTATGCGCTATGCCATTGTTCTAGGCAACACATACTTTATGCAATTTCTAGTTTTTACACAGAAAACTATTCTAAGGTTTTAAGTAAATTTGGAGAGAAAATCCAAGACTCCTTCAGACTCTGAATCATCAGACGACTGCAATGGAACTCCTTTTCCCTTCTTTGAGTTTGGACATTCACGCCGTGTGTGTCCAACACCTCCGCACTCAGAACACTTAAGTTCTCTTGGCTGTGCTACAGGACACTCAACTCTTATGTGACCAACGACTCCACACTCATAGCACCTGAGACTTTCTCTCCTTCTGCCATTGCCACGATCACCTCCCTGGCGACCATACTGATTCCTCCCACTAGAAGAATTCGTCTTACCAAAATTCCTGCCCAACATACCAATGTCATCTTCAATCTTCTGAACCCTATCAGTATCTTTGTCAGCTACAAGCGCCACACTCCTTGGCGCACTGCTTGATGTAGAGTCTGAACTACTGTCTGTCTTCATCTCTGGTGCCTTCAGCATACCCACAAGCTTGTCAAACTTGAGCTCATCCGTGTTTGTAGTCATCTGCAAAACCGCCTTGTGAGCTCCAAACTTTGTTGGAAGATAGCGTAGTAACTTCTTTACCAGCCTCTTCTCCTTGTACTTCTTTCCAAGTACAAATGCTTCATGCGCCATAGCACTGAGTTTGGCACAGAAGCTCGCCACAAAATCATTATCAGACCACCTGAGATTCTCAAACTGTGACCCAAGATGATCTAGACGTGTCCTCTTGACACTCTCATCTCCTTCAAACGAATTCAGCAGGATCTCCCACGCCTTTTTAGCCGAAGTACTCCCCTGAATCAGCTGAAACCACTCTGCTTCAACAGCTCCAAAAATCATCGACAACGCCTTTGCATTAAATTTTGATGCATTGCGTTCT
>NC_027755.1:8283347-8287192 GCF_000695525.1 Brassica oleracea var. oleracea
TACACTCTATTACAAGTTCTGCTTAATCAGCTTTACACAGTCTATTACACCCTAACAACTGCTACTGAAAGATTCCTAATCTACCCGCTTGTGTCTCTCTTCCGTCGAGTACTTCAGCCACTGCTTCAGCACGACCCAAGAACACCTCTAAGAGCTTCTCTCTCTCTCTATAAGATCAGCCTCCGTGTCTCAGTCTCTATACAAACGACCCCATAGATATCTTATAGTTATTCTCCATGTTCCCGAAACCCTAGTCTCCAAGGCAACATGTATGGACATCTTCCATAACAATAACTGCAACTTTCCTTTTCTTGGAATGCACTTATTCCTCTTTCTTTAAGTCATAAACTTGCTCCTCAAGTTTATTCCTCTTTCCATATCTCCAAGATACTCCCTTGCTCTCCAAGTCTACCCGACTCCAGCTCAGCATCTTGACTCCACATGATCTTCACCACTTAACCCGACGTCTGCTATAGCTATTACGTCAGCGACTACTTCAGGGCAGACATCTTGCATCTTCAAAGTATCCAAATTAAAAATACAAATATAACTCTTGACTCTCCCAGCGACTCAAGCCCTATTCACTTTTGAACTATATTGCTTTATACCCTTGGGTCCTCTTATATAGAAAGGTCCAATAACAACTTCATAACAACTTTCTGACCGTCTTTCATCTTATATCAGTTATCATTTGGCGCCAAACTCTCCTCTTCCTTCTTCTTCTTTCTGATATAAACATTATTAGGTATGTCAAAAGTGTGGATCGTAATGGACACGACCAACATGTTTCAGAACATATCTCAGAAGGAAATAACCAATATGTTTCAGAACTTGTCCCAGAATTACAACAACAACATATTTCAGAAAGAGTCTTCGATCCTTTGGCTGGTGTTTAGCAAGTTCATGAAGAAGAAATTATGCAAGAAAACGTGATGAAAAGAATATATAAGCATAGATAAATACTTCATGAGAAGCAGAACCTTTATGCTTAGAAGGTGATCTTAATCAAAATGTAACTGGACCAGTAGCAAATGACCATTATGTCCTAGAAGTGGCTGACAAACATCAAAATCAAGTAAAATAAACGTTTTGAAGATATTATTAATGTGAATCTAACTACTGTGTATGTATTGCCCAACATATTGACAAGGGAAAAACAACAAAATTGGTATTCTCCCAATGTAGAGAAAAATAAATCATATTCTATTGCGAAATAAGTGTCAACGAAACTACCACTAGTTGCTACGGTAGAATCGTAGCAAACAAGAAAAAAGCTACGACTTTGCTACGTTTTAGCTACGAATGAAAAAACGTAGCAAGCTGCTGCTAAAGCGTAGCAAATTTGCTACGATTTTGCTACGAAACAAAACGTGGCTTATGTTTGCTATGACTTTACAACGGAAAGTAACGTGGTAACTTGCTACGATGTGAGACCGTGTCAATTTGTGTGTTAATTAGCTACAAATTGCTTCGGTTCGATTGTAGGTTTAGTTTTTATTTTTTCTTAAAGCGGAAAATATAGCTACGTAAACAAAAACTGTATCAAATTCGTAGAGACCACCGAAAAAAACGTCCCACCAGTCAATCATACGCAAGTGTTGGGGATAAAAACAAAACGAAAAAAATCCATGACACGTTTTCGTAGCTAAGATCGTGGCTTATTCTAAATGTAACGTTCCATCGTTCCGACAATGTGCAGGCCAAATAATTCAAGATATTTTGAACTTGCTACGACTCCATTTCGTAGCAAAATTCGTAGCATATTTCTTAGCATTTCGTGGCAGATTTCGCAGCAAATGTCGTAGCAAATGTCAAGATGTTTTATATAAAAACAAGTGAGCACTTCACTCTCATTACAACGAGTTTGATATCAAACATAAAAACGCTTCCATTCGAGAGAGTTCATCAATGTCTGATTATTTTTATTCAAGAGAGTGGATGGATCAACACATTGATCCGATCAATAATTGTGTTTCTCGTGAGTTTAAGGAAGGTGTTTATGTTTTTATCGCATTTTTTTCCAATCAAACTTCTTTTATAGAGGGGAAAACCATGTTATGTCCTTGTGCAAGATGTCAAAACCGAAAACAACGTGACTCGAGAACCGTATCTCACCATCTTTACCGAGTCGGGTTCAAAAGTAATTATTATTTATGGTCAAGCCATGGAGAAAATTACTATGACGTTGGCGAATCATCGACGGAAGGTCAATTTATGGGAGAAGACACACTGCATACGGAAGAAGAGGCATACCAGGGGAACTTTCCAAATGTTATGGGAGGAGTATTGGAGGATGTGATGGAAGCACCCAATGAAGAGCAATATAGAGATGGTGTGTTTCAAGCATTTGAAGCCGCAAATGAACCATTATACGAAGGATGTGTTGAGGGTATTTCTCAGTTATATTTGGCATCACGTTTAATGAAAGTAAAAACTGATCATAATTTACCGGAGTCATGCTTGAATGAGATATCACAAAATTTTAGAGATGTTCTACCATAGCCAAACAAATCTCCTGGATCATATTACGAGATGAAGAAGTTGACAAAGGCACTTGGTCTCCCTGTTGTGAAGATTGATATTTGTGAGGATAAACTGCATGTTATTTTGGAGGGAAGATAAATAGTTGGTGGTGTGTCGGTTTTGTGAAAAGATTGATATCACCAGAACCGTGGAAAGGGGAAAAAGCTGCCAAAACAAAGAATGTTTTACATGCCTATTACGGAGAGGTTGAAGCGGTTGTACCAACTTGAAGCGACTGCATCACATATGCGATGGCACACAGAACATGAGTCGCCCGAAGGAGAAATGTATCACCCTTCTGATGGAGCAGCTTGGAAGCATTTTAACAAGGTATATCCTAATTTCGCTGAAGAAAGTCGGAATATATATCTAGGCTTAGCAACAGATGGATTTAACCATGTTGGTATGAGTGGTGAAGTACACTCGGTATGGCCAGTAATTGTTACTCCGTATAACTTATCTCCTGGGATGTGTATGAAAAGAGAATATTTCTTTTTATCAGTCTTAGTGCCCGGGCCAAGACATCCAAAGAAGAGCATTGATATCTACCTGCAGCCGCTAATTGAAGAATTACAAAGTTTGTGGAGTCACGGGGTATAAACATATGATATCTCGAGAAAGGAAACATTCACGATGTGAGCCGCATTAATGTGGACAATTAATGACTTTTCCGCTTATGGCATGATGTTAGGTTGGATGACTCATGGTCGTTTAGCTTGTCCATATTGTCTAGATGATACAAAGTCATTTTGGTTGCAACACGGAAGGAAGCATAGCTGGTTTGATTGTCATCAAATGTTTCTACCTAAAGAGCATCCTTACAGGAGAAATTTCCAAGCGTTTCGAAGGGGGAAGACAATAAGTGATGATCCTCCACCATGGTTGACGGGAGAAGAAATTCGCTACGAAAGAATCAACAACATCGTATGGCTGAAGAAAACTGTTGAATGTGGAGGAAATGGACATGAGAAACCTGCAAGGAACATAGAAGGCTACGGAAAAGATCACAATTGGGTGAAGAAGAGTATCTTTTGGGAATTGCCGTACTGGGAAAACCTTCTTCTTCGCCACAACGTCGACTTCATGCACGTTGAGAAAAATTTCTTTGATAATCTTATCAACACGGTGCTTAATGTTCCTTGGAAGACTAAAGATAATGCAAAGTCGAGGATGGATCTACCTGATTTGTGCAGAAGGCAAGAGTTACATATCAAAGATGATGGAACGATGCCGATCCCGATATTTCGGTTGTCAAAGGAATAAAAATGAATTCATGCGATGGTTGAAGGAAGATATAAAATTTCTAGATGGTTATGCTTGAA
>NC_027755.1:8287220-8315372 GCF_000695525.1 Brassica oleracea var. oleracea
AGGCCTAAAAAGTCATGATTGCCACGTCATCATGCAACGACTTCTCCCATTTGCGTTTAAGGAGTTACTTCACAAAAATGTCCACATTGCAATTTCAGGTAATTTTTTAAAAAAACCTTTTTAAGTCTTACTATGCATGCACTAACTCAAAAATGTTTTGTGTAGAGATAGCACTCTTCTTTCGGGATATCTCTGCAAAAATATTAAAGAACGAAGATGTTGCCATTTTAAAAGAAAACATTGCGGTGAAGCTTTGTAATTTGGAAAAGATTTTTCCACCTTCGTTTTTTGATGTTATGGAGCATCTCGTTGTGCATTTGCCAAATGAAGCTGCGCTTGGTGGTCCAGTGCAATATACATGGATGTATCCTTTCAAGCGATACATGTACCATCTGAAGAAAAAAGTTAAAAATAAGGCACATATTGCAGGTTCCATTATTTCTGAATGTCTTACTTAGGAGATTTCTAGAGCTTCTGCACATCACTTTGGAAATTCAGAAGTGCCCGCTACCGTTTTGCAACCTGGAGATATTCTCTTTACATATCATGATCCAGATGTGCCAAATATATTTTACCATGAGGGTCGAGTTAGTGGAAAAAATAGAGAAGACGCATCTAACCGATGATGACTATAATGTGTAACACACGTTTTTGATGCTCAATTGTCCTGCACTTGACCCATACGAAAGGTATTTTAAATAGTTTTTATATGTTACATTTTTAGCAACGTCAGTTATAATCATTTTATAACAACTACGGAACAGGATGTTTGAGGAGTTTATGATGGACAACAACCCAAATATATGTGGTAATGATCTACAAATAGCAAAAGACAACCACTATGCGGAATGGGTGAGAAACTATGTAAGTTTTTGATATAAATTGATTATCAATGTGAATTTATCATTGACATAATTTTAATTAACAGGTTAACGAAGCAAGTAAGGTATATCAGCTTCCATTGTGGATGTTGGATTTCGTACAAGGCCCGAAACAAAATTAAAAAGCTTGGCCGGTTTATTTCTCACGAGGATACTGCTTCCACACACATAGCCATGGCCAAGATAAAAGAACCCAACATTACGCTGTCCAAGTCCGGGGTACGACAGACACTGACTATTACGGCTTGATCGAGGAGATAATGATGGTTGAGTATTCTGGTTCTGTTAGGCTTAAAGCCATGGTTTTTAAGTGTAAGTGGTTTGATACAATTGTAGGTCGGGGAATTCGAAAACATAAATCGGGAATCGTCGATGTGTCTCCGCGCTGGCGGTACGAGAAATATGACCCATTTATCTTATCTGGTAATTGTGATCAAATTTTTTTCATTCCTTATCCACGGGTTCAAGGCACATCAGCAAACGATTGGTGGGCATGTACGAAAATTGTGCCTAGAGGGGTTCTAGAAACTTCTGAAGTTTCTCTTACTGCGTTACAAGATGATACACACAATCAAGTTGTTGCACGAAGTGAAATGTTACGCTTTTAAACTTATGTTGTGGAAGATGATTTTGATTATGATTCGACGCCGGTTGTTCCTCCCAATGACGAATACGTTTCTGAAGACGAGTTAGAACTGTCATGTATTGATTCTGATTCAGGATCTGATTCAAGTTCTTAGTGTTTTTATGATATATGAATGTATGATATAAGTTCTTAATGGTTTGTAAGATATAGGGAAGACGACGTATTTCTCCACCATAACTATCACATAGTAATAAATGTACACAATTTTTCACCCTCGTCCCAATTGCCCACTTTATAAGTATAACAACCTATTTCCACACAATATGAAAGTTTGAAACCCGTTTCCACACAAACTTTGAAAGACGGACTAATACCGACAAATTGCGGTTTAAAGTTGGTTAGTGTTCCCTAAACCTAAACTTAACCAATCGCTAACTTAGGTAAACCAAAAACGACCCGATTACGACCCGAGTAGAGATATAAACCAGATTAAATCAACCTAATACCAATTGGAACTAATAAACCGACCCAAGACCCGAAAACATAAATCTTTTGTTTCTCTCTCGCGAAGAACGTCGCTGTTCTTCCTCCTCCGCCTCGTTGCTCCTCTGATTGTTCTCTCTGAAGTAATTTCGAGAATTCTATCTCTAACTCTCTCGCTCTCTCTCGCTTTCTCTCTATCTCTCTCTCGTTACTGTATTATCTCTTTGTCTACCTCTCTTTCTGGTACTGACGCTGTGTTTCTCTGTTTTGCAGGAATCGAGAATGGAATCATGGACTAACGTGAATGTTGAGTGGAATGATGTACCTGATTTCGACCCAGGGACTACCGATTCTCCTGATGTTGACTCCGATTCTCCTGATGTTGTCTCTGATGGAGAAGATCGCAGAGAGCGCAACGACTACAACATTGAGAAAAAAGCTTTAAACTTTGTTGATGAACCTCAAGTGAAGCATAACTTGTATCCAGAGACAGAAGATGATGAAGATGAAGAGGGGTAAGAACTTCAAAGGACTATCTACAGGCGGCGCAATGATATTAGGAGAGGCAGTGGGGAGTTGTATGTAGGGCAAGTGTTCATCAGTGGAATTGCATTTAAGGAAGCAGTGCTCGACTATGCTCTGAAAACGGGTCTGAACATCAAGCAAAATAGATATGACAAGACAAAGATTGCCTTTGTATGTGAAGGCAAAGGTTGCTTTTGGCGCATTTACTGCTCATCCTCAGCAAAGTATCCCAGCAAATGGCAGGTGAAGATATTGAAGAAGGATCATACCTGTGTTCCTACGGGTACTTGTGAGATGCTCAAAGATCAGAGAAGCTGTTTGTTGACAAGATCAGAGAAGAGCCAGAGTATTTCATGCCCATGAAGATTGAGGAGCTGGTTATGGAGAAGTGGAAGCTCAGTGTTAGTAGGCCGCAATGCCAACATGCTAGGAACAAAGCGCTCAGATGGATTGAAAGAGAGTATGATGAGCAGTTTGGACGGTTGAGGGACTACTGCGCTGAGATAAGAAGCTCGAATGTTAATTCTTCTGTTGAGCTTGACTGCCTGAGAAATGATGATGGGATCGAAGTTTTCAACAGATTTTATGTCTGTTTTGACATTCTGAGGAGAACCTGGAAAGAAACGTTCAGGCCACTAATTGGAGTAGATGATTGTTTCTTGAAGTCTAGGATGAAAGGAAAGCTTCTCGTGGCTTTGGGTCGTGATGCCGATAACGCCATTTACCCTATCGCATGGGCTGTGGTACAAGTAGAAAACAACAACAATTGGTTGTGGTTTGTGAGAAAGATCAAGGTTGATCTAGGACTAGATGAAGGAGAGGGTTATGTTATGGTTTCAGATCGTCAAAAGGGATTGATTGCAGCTGTGAAGAGAGCACTATCGCGAATTGAGCATAGGATGTGTGTCAGACACATCTATGGCAACTTGAAGAAACTCCATGGGAAGAAACCTGAAATGAAGCTAAAGCTTTGGAACCTTGCTTGGAGCTACAATGATGCTGATTACAAAGCAAATCTCAAATACTTTGAGAGGTATGATCAAGATGTTTATGACTACGTGATGAAGGCAAAGCCAGGGAAGTGGTGTAGGGAATTCTACAAGCTTGGAACTTTTTGTGAAGACGTGGAGAATAGCTCAACTGAATCTTTCAACAACTCCATAGGTAAAGCCCGAGACAAGCCTTTTGTACCTATGTTTGAGACAATAGCTCGCTTGGCGATGGTTCGTATAGCGAGAAGAGATGTCATCTGCAGCAGCCACGAAGGGATTTGCACACCGTATGTCATTGAGATGCTCGAGAGTTTGCATGAGAAAGCCTCGAAATGCATGGTTCAACCTTCCACCAACCAGACATATGAATCTACTAGTAATGACTGTGTGCATAGGGTGAGCTTGGAAAATAAAACATGTAGCTGCAGAAGATGGGAGATTACAGGGATCCCTTGTGAGCACGCCTATGGAGTTATGCTGAAGAAAGGTTTAGAGGCTCAAGACTTTGTGGTTCACTGGTTTAGGATAGCTACGTGGAGGCGTACGTATGCTGAAGGGATTGTACCTTTGCGTGGAGCAAAGTTCTAGCCCGTAGGACCGGAACCATCTATAATTGAACCTGAGATCCCAGATCAACCAGACCATAAGAAGGAGACTAAAGCAGATAAAAAGAGAGAGAAAGGAGTCAATGAATCACCATCGAAGAAAAAAAGAGAAGTTCTTGAAGGGGATAATGCACTGTGGGATATGTGGTGTTGCTAATCATAACTCTAGATTCCATAAGAAGAATACAAAAAAGGTATGCTTCACTGTGTTTTCGGTTTTGATGTGTTGTTTTTGGATTGAGTGAAGATTGTTGTGTTTATTGTGATATGTTTTCATCCTTTTGTGAGTGGTGAATCATCTCACCCTATAGCCTCACAAGGTGTTTTCACTCAAGCCACTCAGCCTTAGAAGTGAAGAAGAGAAGATGGATGTGAAGAAGTGGTCGATTTTTCAGTTGTTTAATGGTCTTTTTTGAGGTTCTAGGACCTTGTTTCTCGGCTTTGATTCCTTTTGCATGTTCTAGGACCTTGTTTCTCGGGTATTTGGACTAGTTTAATGGCTTGTGACTCCATTTTGGTGTGTTCTATGTATGCTTTAGACTCAATGTAAAATAATTTAATGGCTTTGGTCATTCTTATGTATGCTTTAGACTTTGATTCTCGCCTTTTAAAACAACTGAAACTTTTTAGCATACTTGGAATCATCATCCTAAGCAGAACAAACACTTAACAATACAACCATCATCAACTTAAAGACTTAAACATAACAAACTGAGACAGACAAACATCGGTTTTGAATCAACTGCAACAAGCTATATAACCTTAGACAACACAACCATGGTCAAACATCCTAAAACAACAAGCACAAGCGCTTTCTTCACCTCGCATTTGGCTTCACTCATAACATCTTCCATTCTTGCACAAATCCCAGTCTCCAATTTCAATTCAAGCTCTTCAAACTTCTTCCTCTCTTCTTCACCACGCTCAGCAAGAATTGTTTGTTCAAGTTTCCCTATCCTAAATGACAATGCTTCAACCTCATCCAACAACGCCTCATCAACCCATTTATAAGTGTGATTATCATTACTCAGCTACAAAACACACAAAAATTTGATTTTGACATCAAACACACAAAAACTCAATCACATTTATACCAAGAATCTAACCCTTTTCTCCGCCGCAAAAGCACACCAGAAGTATCTTCTGTAAGGATTTGCGGTCGACTTTGACATCAAGGAGACAACCAATTCTCCACACCAACATCTTTTCGGCACACCAACAACGCGACCTCTTGCTCGCGCACTACTGGCTCCACTCGAATTTCCAAATTCATTGCTCATACTTTCTGGGGTTTTCTTCGTAAGAAATTAACTCTCTTCTCAGTTTTTTTTTGGTTTTTAGGGTTCTAAGGGAATGAAATCGATTTTGGGGGTTTTAAAAGGGTTTTGGGTCGATCCTAAGTCGGATCTATTTTTGAGTTGGATCGTACCAGTGTCAACCGATACGAACTTGTTTACTACCGGTTAAATTCGAAAACCATCAAAACCAACTCAAATCTTCGTCTGTGTGGAAACGGGTTTCGAACTTTCATATTGTGTGGAAATAGGTTGTTATACTTATAAAATGGGCAATTGAGACGAGGGTGAAAGACTGTGTACATTTATTACTATGTGATAGTTATGGTGGAGAAATACGTCGTCTTCCCTAAGATATATGAATGTATAATATAAGTTCTTAGTGTTTGTAAGATATATTAATGTGTAATATAAGGTTTTATGAAAGATATATGAATGTATAATATAAGTATTAATGGTTTGTAAGATATGAAATTATAGTATATTAGTGTATAAAAAAAATATGAAAACCCTATCTAAACTCTATCTTTTTTAAACAAAATCTAAACCCTATCTATAAACCCTATCTAAACCTTAATTTTTTTTTAAACCCTATCTAAACCCTATCGGTAAACCTATTTAAACCTTAATTTATTTTTAATGAAAACCATATCTAAACCCTATCCATAAACCATATCTAAACCTTAAATTTTTTATTTATGAAAACCCTATCTAAACCCTCATCAACCCCTAAAATCTTCTAAATTTCTCAAAAGTTATGATTCCCTCCAATTTTTTGGGGCCAAAACTAATTCCCTCTAAAGGTTTTAGCCCAAAACGCATTTCCCACACTTAGTATTTTCCCAAAATTTCAACAAACCTACTATCTCCCTCGTGTCTTTGTTTACTCTCCAATTCGTCATCTCATCTCTCTCTCGTCTCGTCTCAAACACGAGAAAACAACCACTCCCTCTCCATCTCTCTAACCTCTCGATCTCTCTTCTAGCTCTCTCGATTTCTCGTCTAGCTCTCTCGGCCATGTCTCATTCCTCTGCAAACGAAATCAACAACTGTCGTCGTCCTCTCGCTCCAAGCTTGAATCTTCAAGGTAATGTTTCGATTTCTTTCGATCTCTCTATTTCTGTCGATTCATTTTTGTTTGGTTAGGATTTCAATCTTGGTGTTTCGATTTTGGGCTTTGATTAGAGTTTCGATCTGGGTTTTGATTTTGGGTTTTGATTATGGTTTCGATTTGGGTTTCGATTTTGGGTTTTGATTAGGGTTTCAATTTGGGGTTCGGTGTTGCTTTTGTTTAGAGTAGGGTTTTGATTTTGGGTTTTCATTTGGGTTTCAAGTTAGCGTTATGGTTTTGTTTTGGGGTTACGGTTTGGTTTCAGTTTGCTTAGGGTTTATGGTTTCGATATAGGGTTTCAATCAAGGTTTCAATCTTAACCGCTTCTTCTGTTTCTCTGTATGTAGTTGTCAGAAACGTGAGACCCCAAATGAGAACCGCTTCAATGCCTCCTGGTATGACTCTTGCTTCTGCTCAACCAACAAGACCTCCTGCAATGGTCGGCTCTTCAACTTCATCTGCGGCTCCTCTTCTCCTCCTCCTCCAACATATGAGAGGAGAACGGAAGAGGCTCTGCTACGTGCTCCATCCAAAATTAACCAGCCACACCTCCATCCTGATAAGATCAATGGAGCATTGTGGTAAGTGATATCATTTACTTAACCATGTAGTTAATGAACTTAGTAGCTAAGTGTTAGGTATACTTAATCGTGTAGTAAATGGATGTAGTTACATGTTCTTATCTGATGTTTGTTATGCTATACATTGTCTTTGCAGGATCGGAGTTGATCCTGAAGTCCATGAGTTTATCAAAGCAACATAGCAGGGAAACTACTGGGGGCCATGGAAAAGCTGGGTAAAGGTTCTAGAGGAGAAGAGAACAAGTTGGTGGCACTCATTCATCGTAAGTGGTCCTGAACCATTCTCGTTTCCCTTTCAAAAGTATATATTTTGCTTCTAATCACTTCTCTTCTTTTCTAGCAACAATACTACTGGGAAGATAGATTTCATGATGAAATTTACTTCAAATGAAAGCTTCAGACTCAAGTGACTATCTGCGGACGCATAAGCCAGAAAACACAAAAAAACAAGCAACCAAGTTACGTCAGTGCAAAAGACTGAGAAACAATCCTTGCGAATTGGTCAACATCTGAAGCAAAAGCAAAGAGCCAATCATCATCTGAATCTCGCTGTTCTGCTCCTCCAGGGCTGAAGATGCACATCCATGGTGCAGGACAACGCACCTTTGCTAATATTGTGTATACAATGGTCAGCTTTCCATCTCTTTTTACTTCCATTTTTCTCTCTATTTAACTGCTTATTGTCTAACTTTCTGTTCTTCCCTTTGTTGTAGGTAGTTGATGAAGGTTTCGAGGGACCAGTTTCATATCCCGACCTTGTGAGAAAGACTCACACCCGTAAAGATGGGACCTTCATTGACGAGCGAGCAGAGGCACTGGTTCTGGAGGTTGAAAAAGCGGTTGAAGAGATGCTACAAGAGGGATCTCCAGTTGAAGATGGCCAAACTGACTCAACAGCTGCCACAACAACTTCAAAGCGCCTTCTCCTAAACCAAGAATACATCAAGGTAATAATCTCTCCTGCTCATTTATCTTTGTTTCTTCTTACTGTTTTTTTGTCAATGTTTCTCTACTCTTGTATTGAATTTATAACAAGATCAGACTGTATTTTTATGACTGATTGTTCTCTGTGGTAATGCTGTTTTGTGTGTGTCCTTTTCAGCGTGGACAGACATGCAGGGGCACCATTTATGGACTTGGCAATCTTCAATACAAGAACAAACGTCCTTCTGAGTCGGTCCCTGCTGCACTCAACAGAAACATAGACATTGAGATGCGGGTTTCTGGAGTGGAGACTCTCATGCAGGAAATCAAGTCTGATGTTCATGCTTTGAAGACTGACTTCAATGAAGGGACAGCTAAAACTCAGTCAACTCTCAACATGATTCTGCAACTTCTACAGCCTCAAGCTTCTACTGCACAACCAAGTCAGTCTCAACATCATTCTCCCTCTCATTCTGAAGCTCAACCTCAAGGTCAAGCTCAACCTGAAGGTCACGGTCAAGCTCCATCTCCACCTCACGATCAGCCTCAAGCTCCAGGTGATGCACAACCTCAACATCTCATCACCAATAACTATTCTGAATTAGATAGGTGGTGTAATGCAGAACTCGGTTTGTAGGTTTAGATGTGTCTGTTTATGTTTTCATGTTTTGAACCTTCTGAATGTTTGAATATTTGAATGTTTGAATCTTTTGAATGTTTTGGATCTTTTGAACTTTTAGGAAGCTATTGTAATATAAATTTGGTGTCTGTTCTAGCTTTTTTTAAAAAAAAATTGTTCAGGAAAAAACCCACGAAAATCGTAGCAAAAGAAGACAAAAGAAATGAAAACTTTCGTCTCTATTTCGTGGCAATATGCGACGAGATGATCGTAGCAATTCGTGGTAACTTGCCACAGAATGAAACGTCGCTATATTGTAGCTAATTTCCACATTACATATCGTAGCAAAACGTAGCAAGTTGCCACGTTACCTATCGTAGCAAAACCTAGCAAGTTGCCGTGTTACCTATCGTAGCAAAGTCGTAGCATTTTGAAACGATTTTGCTATGAACCGAAAAATGGCTACAATCGTATAGCTACGAAAATTCACATATAGCGACGATTAAAGTTCGTTGCTATTTGTTTTTTTTTACTAGTGTACCTGAACACAGGCTCAGCGCATAGCATAAGAAAAAATTAGCAATAGGTTAGAGCCCAAAAATGTTATTGGGGGGGCGGGGGGTTAGCTTATAAAAAACATGTAAATTTATACTTTGATTGATATACAATATAAGAGGGCATAATTTTAAAAAATTGAGTAGGGCAACATGAATTTGTTTGGGCCGTAACTGCTCGAACTATTGAAGTCCTTTACAAAAAAAATCAGTCCAAATAGAAAAAAATCGATATGAAAATGAACAAGATGGATTGCATCGGCATCATTGTTCATTGTAACTGATATAAAAAAAACAGAGAAGAGAGAAGAGAGAGGGAAAGAACCAGATAGTTACTTGTAGGTCCAAATAGTTACTTAAGTCGATTTTATGTGTCATTTGATCGATACTCCCAAGATGTAGCCTACACATCTATTTTATGCAGAAATGAAGTCAATAGAGGGGTATGTCAGGTGCTATCAGTGGAGTTGTGTGATGTATGGAATGGTGACTAAGCTAGAGTGTACTACATTGAATCATCTCCGAGGTTAGTAATAATTCATTCCCACCATTCATATTTGCAGAAGTGAGAGTAGTGATTTTAAATTATGTGAGCCCCTGCTGATTTCAAAACCTCTTTCATAGTACTACTCTTGTTTTGCTTGAGGACAAGCAAAAGAGTAAGTCTGGGAGAATTCATATATCATGGATTTTACCAGTTTTTACCCATGGTATATAAGTGTTGTAGAACCGATTTATAATGTTTAGGAATCTTTCTAGAGTATTTACAAGTTTAGGTACCTTTTGGAGTAATGTGGTGATTTTGGAGCATTTTAGAGATAAAGATAGGAGAAACTCGTAGCTGCTCATGGGACCAGCTCAAGTCGACATTCAGAGTCAACCGTTGATCGAAAAACATCACTTGTCATCGATCGACAGTGAAGCGCGGAAGCGGGCCGCTTGTTTATGACCGACTTGAAACCCAAGATTCAACATATTTATAGAATTACCCCTGGCCGACGTTAACCTAATATTATGTGCTCTGCCATTGTTTTGGGCAACACACGCTTTCTTATTTTTATACCACACAGTTTAGAATTTTTAGTAGTTTGGAGAGAAGATCCAAGACTCCTTCAGAGCTTTGTATTGGTAGTCCATTGTTTTCTACCTTATTCTGTTTATGCAATTTATTTAGATTATTATCATGTCTTGCTAGAATATGTCTGAGTAATTCACCTGTTAGATTTAGGGTTTAATTAAGGTTATGAAGGATTAGCTCCCAACTATAGAATTCCTAAGGTGATAGATATCCTTTAAGAAGTTGCTTGTAATGCATGTGTTCTAGAGTAGCTAACTAGAACCTTGATATTAGGATTGTGGACAGCTACGACGGTAGGTTTTGCACCAGAATAAATTCCCTTGATCTAGGATTGCTAGAAATATGTGACCGCTGATTTAGTTAAGACTAATGAACCTATCGATCAACTCGATAACGCTTGCATAAGGAAGTATCGATCGACGCTAAGTCAATAGCATCGATCGACGCTCGATCCGCATCAACAAGCGACAACTGAGATATTGGATTTAGCCAATAGAATTCACTGTGGAAGCTGGATACCTTTTGCATTAGACTTCGAGTTCTAGGATTGACAACCTAAGCATTCTATATCATTATAGTCATGATTACCTGATACCCTAGATTTAACTATTTCTCATAATTGTTTACAACCGCGAATCAATCAACTTAACAATTGCTTGTTCACCCTGATTTCATTGTTTATTGCTTTTAAACGGTTTGGTACCCTAGACTAGTATTTCAGCCGCACCGGAACTATTTCTACTTGGAAATAGATAGAAAATCCATTCAGGATACAGATTTAATGTGTGGGAGGATCCTTGGATCCCTACAACACCAGCCAGACCAGCTCAGCCTATTGCTCCAATTAGGCATCTGAGAATGAATGTAAGCGATCTTATTAATGGAGAATCAAAGGAGTGGGATGTTAGGTTACTAGAAAATTATGTTTCCCACGATTATATATCTATAATCCGAAGTTTGGTCATAAGTCCAACCAATCCCCTTGATACTTTCTGTTGGAATTATAAAAAGAATGGACAATACATGGTTAAATTTTGATAATGGGTAGCACATAATTTAGTAGAAAATGATGAAGAGATGGAGGTCATGGAGTCCAGTATAACCAAGCTCCAAGTCTTTGCTTGGAAAATAAAGGCACCTCAGTAGATACATCATCTTATTTGGCAATTGATAACATGACATTTGGCGGTACTAAGGAACCTGACACGTCGCTATATGCGATGTGATAATTATGGTCAAAGAGTGGAGAACCCGATGAAACTGTTACTCATGCTATCTTTGAATGCCCACCAGCTCTACATGCATGGTCCTTATTAGCAACACCATCTATCCCCGAAAATTTTCCATTCCCGAGCATTTATGCTAATATGGATGATCTTTTCTAGAGAAAGAAAAACATTAACGAACCAGAATTTGACATGGATAGGATAATCTGGTATATCTTGAAGGCTCAAAATGATAAGCTATTTAGGGGCACTGATGTAATCCAAATCAGCAGCTAAAACCAATCAAATGACGGCTTGGCTTATGGGTTATATGCTGGACATTATGGGATTTTAAATGAGGATTTGGGCTTGTGTTTGATCAAGACAATGGGCTAACAAAAGTGATGGAGAATCCCGGTCGCAACCACCATTGTCTCAACCACCACATACTTCATTTAAGTCTTTTCTTTAATGCTTTTATCTATTTCCAAGGATGTCATGCAAGCCTTGTGTCGTTTCCAAGATATACATGCAAGCCTTGTTTGTTTCCTATTTAAATCCATTGTATGTTTCATTTCAGATCATTCAACCATTTTAAATAAAATCATATTTTATCTTGTTGAATCCTTTGTTGGTGTGAACATCGTATTTCCGTTGAGAGGTTTGTGAACCCGAGAAACAAATCTTCCTAGGTCGTCTTGGTTCGTCATATCCTTGGGCTTAGGAGCGGGTAAATCAAAGGCCTTCTGCAACCTTTGTGTGACCCTTCGTTCCACCTTCCTTTGATCGAGTATTCGATTCAAAGTCTATCCATTTACCAACCTTCAAGTGTCGGGAATGGTTTTCATTATTTGGTGTCAGAGCACACTTGAGGGTTCGGTGTTCGTTTATATCTTCCATCATCCTCATCTTTCCATCTTCTATAAAAGAAAGAGTTTAACGAGAAGCCAAGAGATCATCGCTTATAAAGCTGAATCAAGACCGCTCTTTTATCTTTCGTAATGTTTAGCTAGGTGTGTGAATCCAAAGGCAGTGAACCACGAAGATCTTGTGAGATGACTCTCACGGCCATAGGTTCTAAACATTTTGACGTATTTGAGGGCAAATCCTTTCAAAGGAGGAGGGGATGATGTAATCCGAAGCAGCAGCTAAAACCAATCAAATGACGGCTTAGCTTATGGGTTGTAGGCTTAACATTATGGACTTTTAAATGAGGATTTGGGCTTGTGTTTGATCAAGACAATGGGCTAGGAAGAGTAAAGAAGAAGCCTGGTCAAAATTCATGAAGAGAAGGCTGCAACCACCATTGTCTCAACCACCACCTACTTCAATTTAGTCTTTTCTTTTATGCTTTTATCTATTTCCAAGGATGTCATGCAAGCCTTGTGTCGTTTCCAAGATAGACATGCAAGCGTTGTTTGTTTCCTATTTAAACCCATTGTATGTTTCATTTCAGATCATTCAACCATTTTAAATAAAATCATCTTTTATCTTGTTGAATCCTTTGTTAGTATGAATATCATATTTCTGTTGCGAGGTGTGTGAACCCGAACAACAAATCCTCCTAGGTCGTCTTGGTGCGTCATATCCTCGGGCTTCGGAGTGGGTAAATCAAAGGTCTTCTACAACCTTA
This sequence comes from Brassica oleracea var. oleracea, assembly GCF_000695525.1. NCBI lineage: Eukaryota > Viridiplantae > Streptophyta > Magnoliopsida > Brassicales > Brassicaceae > Brassica > Brassica oleracea. Next base: position 8,300,293 of record NC_027755.1, read on the forward strand.
GTGTGACCCTTCGTTCCACCTTCCTTTGATCGAGTATTCGATTCAAAGTCTATCCATTTACCAATCTTCAAGTGCTGATTCCCGGGAGGGTTTTCATTAGGCATAGACAGGGATCCTACAGAACTAGTCAGCTATGCGGAAAGCGAATGTCACATTTGTTTCAATGCAAATGAAATTTCTGATTAGCCAAGTTCGCAACAGAATTGGAGGCCGTAATAAAGACTATTCAGCTATGTTTTCCGGATTTTAAGATCTCCCACATCCCAAAAGCGCAAAATAAAATTTCTAATTCTTTAGCTAAGATTACAAAGTGTTTTCATAAAGAGAGCTATGTTTTATTAGTTATTCTATTCTAGTCTGGTTATTCAACACACATCAAGTTTGAGTAATAGAATAGCCTTTTGTTGTCAAAAAAAGAAAAGTTACCTATATGATTTAGTTTAATAAAGCTAATATAATCATCCACCTTTGAGCATTTGTTTTGATTAATGAGAATATGAGACCATGGATTTTTTTTTCTACTAAAATAGTCAGTTTGACAGCAACTTTAAGGAAAAATAGAAAATTTGACAGCAACTTAATAATCATATTCAAATATATATAAATATTCAAGGAACACAAACCCGACCACGTACAACCACATTTTTTTTTTCTTTTAAATAGCTTGAAAAACGAAGAGTATCTTTCAAATAGAAATTCCATTTCAATCTGCATATAATTCAAGGATCCAAAAAGAGTAAGCGCCGTAAATGATATTTGGGAGGTTAAAACCTGCTTTCATAGCCAAAACTTCGAATTCTTCTTTGGTTCTCTCTTTGCCTCCCTGTGTTGCACACATTATTCCCACGTCGTAGAACAGTGAATTTTTGGTTGCTAGATCGGTTTCATATATTTCTCGCGGCATTATATATTCAATTATAATGACTTTGCCATTTTTTGGTAATGCTTTCTTACAGTTTTTTAATATCGCCACACATTGGTCATCGTTCCAATCGTGAAGTATCCACTTAATCATGCATAATAAAAATACTTTGATTAGTAGTGTCATATTTCAATTATTGATAATTTATTCTATGTTTTGTTTTCTTCTGATTTTGTTATCGAAGAGCTTTAAACGTATTTATTGTGAAATAGTTAGGTTTTACCTTCATGAATATGGCTTGACCCCGTGGAATTGCATCAAACATGTCACCACCAACGTGTTCTACACCTGCAAGTAGTTGACTTTGTCACCATGGGGATTCAACATAGCCTTCTTAAATTCCAGCGATCGTTTTTAGAATCAAAAAGGTCGGTAAGTTGTTGTTTAATTGGTTGTGAACTATATAAATACTTTTACTTCAAATTATCTAGTCAAATTGTCTATGTGGTATTTATTTTAGTTTTATTCTACGTAATCTTTTTAAAATTGATACTTTATTGAATAATTAAAGTGCCTTATTTGTTTACCTAATGATTTACACAAATTGTTTTGAGAAATTCCCATGTAGCTCTTTTTAGTTTATTTTCAGAAAAATAGTTCTTGACCAATTTTTTTTTATTAAATGGTTGACATTTATACCCTAGGGTTAACTAATCTAGATTTAGGGTTTAAAATTAATGAATCAGATTTTGAGCAAAATGTTTCAAATTTAGAAAAAATAAAAATAAAAATAAAAATTGGCTATTTTAGTCATTTTCCTCTTTGAATGTTATTTTTTTGATAAAAACTTAAAAATGCTATTTGAGAGGATTGCCCAATTGTTTTTCTCTTTTAATATTAATTTACTGTTATATATCTTATTAAAAAAATTAATACACAGTCATTAAATTATATATCGGTATGGTAACAATGAGTTAATAATAAATAAAAATAACTAAATTCGTGGCTTATTGTAAACTTGAGATGATATTGTAAACTCTAAACTTGTGTTTTGTATTGACCATTAACGTGAGTATATATACAAAGGCATAAGCCGACTTCAAGACGTAACCCTAGAGAAAATAGGAAACATAACATAAGGGTAAGACGGTTTAGTAAGATAAACCTTATCTAAAATACACTTTCCTAATACTCCCCTTCTAGTTGGAGAGTGAAGGTCTTGAACACCCAACTTGGACGACAATGCTTCAAATTGAGGACGTCTCAAAGCTTTGGTTAAAAGGTCTGCAATTTGATCCTTCTGACTTGACATGAATGGTTGAAATAAGACATGCTTTAACCGCATCGCGTACACTGTGACAATCGCGTTCAAGATGCTTCATACGTTCGTGAAAAACAGGGTTAGCAGCAATATGAATGGCTGCTTTACTGTCATAATAAAAACGAACCGGTTTAACAATCTTGACTCCGAGATCCTCCACTAAAGGAACAATCCATTTTACTTCTTTAACAGCCGTGGCCATGGCCCTATATTCCGCCTCGGCAGATGACATAGACAAGGTGTCTTGCCTCTTAGTCTTCCAATCAATAGGTGAATCACCAAGAAAAGCCACGTACGCACTCAACAAACGACGACTATCTGGACACGAACTCCAATCAGCATCGACATAGACTGAGAGTTCAAGGTTATTATCAGCACGCAGAAGAATACCCTGTCCTGGACAACCTTTGAGAAAACGAACAACACGCAGAGCCGCATTCCAATGAGCTTCACGTGGTTGTTGCATAAACTGAGACAAAAGATGAATTGTGTAGCATAACTCCGGTCGAGTGATCATCAAATAGACTAGCCGACCAACCAAGCGGCGATACTTCTTAGGATCAGCAAGAAGTGGAGTGTCCTCTTCTGTTAGTTGATGATATTGTTCCATGGGAATAGAGACCGGTTTACAGCCGAGAAGACCTGTGTCTTCAATAATGTCTAACGAGTATTTCCGTTGAGATATAAAGATACCTTCTTTGGACCTTGCAACTTCGATGCCAATAAAGTATTTGAGCTTTCCCAATTCTTTCATTTTAAAACACTCACATAAGTAAGTCTTGAACTTGACGAGAAGCTCAAGGTCAGTACTCGCAAGAACAAGATCATCGACATAAATAAGCACACGAATCTCCTTAGAGTCTTTTTTTTATGTGAACATAGAAGCATCTGAATATGACTGGAGAAACCCGTACTCTAACAGCGAGTTTGTGAGCTTTTCAAACCAACAACGCAGAGCTTGATGGAGTCCATATAAGGACTTGCGGAGCAAACAGACTTTAGTTGGGTCAGAGTGAGTGAAACCCGGTGGCAACCGCATGTAAACCACTTAATTTAAATCACCATGAAGAAACGCATTGTGGACGTTCATCTGATGGACCTCCCATCCTTTTGCTGCAACAACGGCAAGTAGACTGCGAATTGTGCCCATTTTAACAACTGGAGCGAATGTTTCAGAGAAATCATCACCTTGGACTTGATTATTTCCACAAGCAACCAGACGCGTCTTAGGACGTTCAACTGTACCATCGGCATTAAAATTTAGTTTATAAATCCATTGACAACCAATTGCTTTCTTGTCTTTCGGAAGAGAAACAATATCCCAAGTGCCGCTTTCTTCATGAACTATCACTTCTTGTTTCATTGCACCATGCCAAATCTTATCCTTGACTGCCTGAGAGTTTGATTGTGGTTCTACTCCAGCAGTAACAGCAGCAAGAAATGCTCGATGTGCTAGTGAAAAATTCTTGTCAGTAATGTAATCAGTTAAAGGATATAGTGAGTTACCTTGGACTGTCTCATGAGGATGTGATGAAGAACAGCGGGTGTGAGAGATGGGTTTTCAAGATGTATGGCATTGTACATAACGTAATCCTTGAGCTTAACAGACGGAACACGAGGTCGTTGTCCTCGACCTAAGACTTCTTCTTCAGCTTGTACAACTGGTGTGTTAACAGCAGGTGATGAAGGAACAACAACATTCAGTGGAGATTGTTCAATATCGACTGTCCCAACAACATCAGTCGTAGGAGAGGACGATGTCCTTATTTGCTCAACGACCGTGGCCATAGGAGGTGTTGCTGAGACTGACGAACTCCCCCTGTCTTCTAAGGTAGGTATATTAGTGTTTTCCCAATCACTGTCTGGTTCTGCATTTGAAAATAGGGGTTATTTGTTAAGAGAAGCGAGTGTTGGTGCTGAGAAGGGAAATTCTGATTCCTGGAACACAACGTCACGTGAGATGAAGAACTTGTGTTTATCAAGATCATACACCTTCCATCCTTTTTGTGCATAAGGATAGCCAACAAAAATACACCGACGACTTCGTTTCCCAAATTTATCTTTATCACGCGACCGATGATGAACAAAGCAGAGGCTCCCGAAGACACGGAGTTGTGAGTAACTTGGTTTCTCATTATACAGAAGCTCGTATTGTGAGCGATGACCAAGCACAGCTAAAGGCGTTCTATTAATCAGGTAGGCTGCAGTCAAAATTGCCTCCCCCCAAAACTTGACCGGCAAGTTACTCTGAAATAGCAAAGCACGTGCAATATTAAGAATGTGACGATGCTTTCTTTCTACTCGTCCATTCTGTTGAGGAGTAGCCACACAAGAGGTTTGATGGATGATCCCATTCTCACGAAAGAAACGAGACATACACATAAACTCGGTTCCGTTATCACTGCGAACAATCTTAACCTCTTTGGAAAATTGTTTCTCAGCCATCTTGCAAAAGTTCTTAAGGACGGTTTGAACTTCTGACTTTTCAAGAAGTAAATAAGTCCAGACTGCTCGTGAGAAGTCATCAACCACTGTGAGAAATTACACAGCACCATATGAAGTTCAAACTCTATAAGGACCCCATCTGAAAGAGTAATGATCGAGCAACGTTCAGTATGTGACGGTGTTCCCGTTCTACCCTTCCATTTTGTTGAGGTGTGGCTACACATGAAGTTTGGTGAATGATTCCATTCTCTCTAAAGTAACGAGATAAGCACATGAATTTGGTACCATTATCACTACGAACAGTTTACATCTTTGGAGAACTGTTTCGTAGTCATCTTGAAGAGGTTTTGAAGAACCGTCTTAACCTCTGATTTCTCTAGAAGTAAATATGTCCAGACTGCTCTGCAGAAATCATCAACAATAGTCAGAAGTAGACAGCCTCTGAGGATGAATAAGTTCGATATAGTCCCCAGACATCACAATGAATAAGCTCAAAACATTCTGTTGTTTTATTTAAACTTTCATAGAAAACTTCTCTAGTTTGCTTAGCTTCAAAACAAGTGTCACAAGGACTGGAAGCTTTATTAGAATCTAACACAAACGGTAAATAAGATAACACTAAAAATGAAGGATGTCCAAGCCTTTGATGCCAACGAAACTGATCAACTGAGCGAGTAGACTTGTCAGAAACTTCAACACGTGCAGCCATAACATCTTTAAAATAGTAAACCCCATCTCTCTCTTCACCTGCTCCAGTCAGCGTCCTCGTGAAACGATCCTATAAAACACAAATAGTGTCGGTTAGAATAGCAAAGCAATTCGTCTGTCGCAGTAGCTTAGACACTGAGATAAGGGAGCAGTTTAAATTCGGCACAAACAACACATTCAGTAATGTGATGCTATGGGAAAAGTGAAAGACACCGGTATGTGTCGCATAAGTTTTATTCCCGTCTGCAAACCTAACTGGGCAAGAGGGAATACTTGTGATGTTTTCTAGAAACGAGAGCTCTCCTGTCATGTGATGAGAGGCACCTGTGTCTAGAATGAGATCACCATAAAGCTTACCAGTCAGCCTCTCAGTCGATTTGTTTTTCTCATTAATCATCTGAGTGAGCGCTTTCAACTGTTCCTCAGCGAACACTGCAAACGATGATGAGTTCGAAGAGGTAGCATGAGCATTGTGGACTTTTGTGCCGTTAGTCTTGTTGCGGTCTGAGCTGTAACCTCCACGACCACGACCGCCTCTTCCTCCTCTAGTATCACCTCGGGTTTGTGGTGTCTCTTCCCACCAGTCGGGGAAACCTACCCGCTGCCAACAATTAGCCTTCTCGTGACCACGACGTCCACAATGAGAGCAACGAACTACTCGTCTTGTTTGGCCAGAATTTTGTGTCTCAGATGCTTCTTTCTTAGCCATAAAACCGACTGCACTCTGCTGGATTTCACGTTCCTTTGAAGAGGCAAGACGCTGCTCCTCGCGAACGACTCTGGCATACGCATCACCTAAATCAATAGAGGCGTCTGTTGCAAGAATTCCTTGACACACAACACCAAACCGCGACTCGTCCAAGCCCATAAGGAACTGATGGACCTTCTCTTCTTCTCTTTCTTTCTCGTAGACAGTTACTGCACTGCAAGTAAAAGGTGGGAGAGGTTTGTATGTGTCCAGCTCTTCCCACATCTTAGCAAGACGACCAAAGTAATCCATTACTGACTGTCCATCTTGTTTGCAAGACGCCAACTGTTCTTTAAGATGATGGATTCGAACTTTGTTTCCCACAGAGAAACGTTTCTTCAAGTTTTCCCATAACTTGTGAGAGTCGGAGATAAACGTAACTGTTGATCGTACCCTGGCTTCGATGGACGAACGAATGCAGCCAACAATTAAGGAATTGAAAGACGACCAGAGCTCGAATTTAGGATCATCAATAGTAGGTTTTGGTATTGTTCCATCGATAAATCCTAACTTCCGTTTAGCTCTAAGTGCATTAACTAGCTCTGTGGACCACTCATTGTATTTGTCACCTGTAAACATCACCGATGTTATCAACGCTCCTGGGTTGTCGGATGCAAATAGAGAATATGGAGTAGGTATGTTGACGGCACCACCTTGACCTTGCTCAACTTGAGCAGACTAACTTTTGGTAGCGGAAGACATGTCACCGTCGACCATAACTTCAGACTGTTGTTTTTACCAAGAACAAAGACTACGAACGACGAAAAAAAAAACAACTCGGGTCACATAACTTTATCGCTCTGATACCATGTAAACTTGAGATGATATTGTAAACTCTAAACTTGTGTTTTGTATTGACCATTAACGTGAGTATATATACAAAGGCATAAGCCAACTTCAAGACGTAACCCTAGAGAAAATAGGAAACATAACATAAGGGTAAGACGGTTTAGTAAGATAAACCTTATCTAAGATACACTTTCCTAATACTTATAATTATAGAAAATAGTTACCTTTGATTTTGGGAGCTTCTGAAACGACATGTGGCAAGTCAAAGTTAACACCTTTAAGTTTTGGGAGCCTGGAGAGAATTAAAGCAAGATTTGCACCTAAGCCACCTCCAACATCTACCAAAACTCCACCACTAAGACTATTGAACCCGTTGTAAGTCTTTAGTATCTTCTTCATTACTATTGATGTGTGGTTAAGCATTGCCTCGTTAAACTCAGCTCGTATATTTTCATTCTTCTCCATATCCTTAAAGATCAAATCCCCATATACTCTCTCGTACGCCCGTGCTCCACCCTCCAGTATTGACGCCGTGAGTTGAGAGCTTTTCTCGCCAAAAAAATAACCAAGAAAATTACTAGTAAGTTTACCAGATTTTTCTTTTTGCCTCTTACCATACGTATGTATAATAAGTTTGGTGAGAAGAACATGTCACAGTGTGGGCTTCTTTAACCAGTACAAAGCCGAATTTAAAAGTTGGGAACATGTCACTGGCAACTAAATTTCGATAGAATGCATGCAGACATGTTTGTTGCGCTGAATATGTCTGCATGGGTAATTAATTATTTCCATGTCACTGGCAACTAAATGAAGAAAAAATTGTATACGTAATTAATTATTTCCATTCTATCTTTGTATAAATATTGATATTTATTATCTTTAACTGAATATTGTTTTCTCAAATACTATAGAAACTTATAACTTAAATCGAAATCCACAAGGACCAGAACCAGAGAGATATTAATCAACTTTGGTAAGTAAAATTTAAATGTGTATAATACTTGTTAAATAAGATATTACGTGTCTAATTCTTTCTTCAGCTTCATGAATTTGTCTATAATCAAAAAGTAGTTTTTTCTACCTTTAACAAGTGAAAATAATATCAAATGGTAGGTTATTTGATTAAAAAAAAATATCAAATGGTAGGTTGAATAAATTTTTCATATTATTGTTAGTATCTATTTTAAAGAGATAAAAAAACAACGATTTGACAGATAGAAGAAATTTTCCATTTATCCAAATAAACACAATAATGAGGACGTAGGGACAAAAACTCGACTAACCGGTGCTTAATACTCCTAAGCAATTTCTCACCTAAAACCACCACTTGCAATTTCGGAAAAGAGCCTTTCAAAAACAGAAATATGTTTTATATGGACCGACAATACTTTTACGATGTTGGAAATTATTCAAGCAAATATAATTTTGGATGTTCGTCCATATGTGAAAGAAGTTTTCTTGGAATTTTAAGATATTTCTCTCAAGAGTAAGGCAAGTTTTGTGTAGAAAATATAAACCCATGGTAGTTTAGAATTTTTTTAATTCGAATATGTAACATAAAATTTCAGTAAGAGTTAAATATTCTTGCCAAAATCCCCTATATATTAATAGAGAAACATCTAAAAAGTTATAACCTCTAAGTTGTATTAATTAAAAAATGCTCTGAGTTGTCACGTAATTGGAATGATAATTTTGCTTATGTGACTGTTTGAGAATCAATTGAGAATTTTGTTTGTCCAAAATTAAATTGCTAGAGAATGTTATATTATATAGTATGTTCATTATGGACCATTCATTTATCAAATTGAAATTATTATATATTCTTTCATTAAATAAAACCTACGGAAGTACCTAATGTAATTAAAATATATTTGGCAATTAATGATTTTAAATAATAAAAATTTGCTAACAATCTGTATACTTTCTATCATTTTTGTTTAATTATTTATTATTAAAATAAATTACACAATTACATTAATCATATAATAAAAATTTAGATTTTTTTTGTATATGTTGTATTTTAAATTTTTCAAAACGAGTATAAAGTACTAGAACTGTTAAAAGTCTCAAATAAACTTTTTTGATCAAAGTTTAAATTTTTTTCTATAATAAAATACAGAGTCGCTACTTTCAAGAACTTATTGATCGCATCCAAACTGTACAACTACCTCATGAAACTCTCGGACACGACGTCGCGCTGTGGAAGCACTCCGATGATAATTATAAGCCTTACTTCTCAGCATCAAGCACTTGGGAGCAGGTAAGAGATAAAAAACCCGTTGTCTTTTGGAGAAAAGTTGTATGGTTTCCACAGGGAGTTCCACGCTTCTCGTTTATATTGTGGCTTGCGGTAAAGAATAGATTGTCCACGGGGGATAGAATGAGGGTTTGGGGCATCCAACAAGGTTGTGTATTATGTGGTGAGAGGGATGAAACCCGTGATCATCTTTTCTTCGCATGTCCTTATTCTTTCACAGTGTGGGACAAGCTGGTGAACAGGTTGACTGGAAATGGCACAGATCCAGACTGGATGGGCACGCTACGGCACGTCAGCGACAACTCACTTCCCCTATTTGACAGGATTTTGCTAAAAATGGCGTTCCAGACATGCGTCTATTTATTGTGGAAGGAAAGAAATGGGAGGAGGCATCACACATGTTTGCGAACAGTATATCAATTGATCAGGATCATTGATAAAACAGTACGGAACAGGATTACTTCGCTCCGATACAAGGCGGGCCATAAGTTAGAAGGTTTAATGCGTCGTTGGTTTGAAGTTACGGCCTAGTTGATTTTCTTCTCGATCTGTAAATCATTTAGCTATAGTTTGCACTAAAGCTTGTAATACTCTACTATTTCTATTCTGATCAATAAATTTAACATTTCATCAAAAAAAAAAAATACAATGATTATAAAATCATATGAATAAATAATTTTACTTTATTAGGTGTTTATGTTAATATATATATATATATATATATATCATATCGTTTAAATTAAACTATACATCATATGAAAATACATACTTATATTTTGATTGCGTTGAACATATATTGAAAAGTAAATATTTTAATTTTGAAATCTTCATTGTTTTTTTTAATAATTATAAATTATTGAACCACTAAACATTATTACAAAAATCGTTGGTGTAAAATTTTGTTACACAAATATGCAAATAATTATAAAATCATATGAGTAGAAACTTCATTTAATAAATATTCATATTAAAAGCATACTATATATATATATATATCTATGTTAATATCATTTAAATTTAATTATATATCTTATACGATAGATAAGATTGAATGTTTTGATTTATTTACTCTAAAATGATTGTGAATAAACAAGAGCGGTCGTTTGATTTATATGTGCACTCCAATTTATTAAATAAGAGTAACTAATTTCTTAGTCATTTAATATATAATTATTATTTTATTATTTCAGAATATGCAGAAAAACTTAAATAAGTAATAAATATAAATTTTTATTCTGCACAAGGTGCAGATCTTAACCTAAGTATGTATCTCTTTAATAATTTTAAATCTTAAACATTTTTTAAATCTCAGGCCAAAACAAAATAACGAAATGAGAATAAACTCAAAAATCAATATTTATATCGAGCAATAAACAAAATGAAAAAAAACGACACAAAAATGAGAAAAATATTGAAGATAGATATAGGATTGGCACGTGAACGTAAATTTCTCATAACCATAATTAACTTTTAAAATTGTAAATCGTGATATAAAACCGAGCTGGCATAGTTTCATTGTAACCAAATAGTAGGCCTGAAATTCTTCGGCCTAAACGTTAGGTTCTTATGCGATAAGTGATTTTTTTACTTAAAATATTTTTAAAAATAGGTTTAGCTCATCTGTAAACAAATTATGTAATTAACAAAAAAAAATTTAAAAATTGTTTAAGAGCCAAAAATATTAATTTGATCAGAAATATAAATTTAATTTTTCCATACGATATTTCTTCAATAATGTTCATATAAATTCACTATGCGCCTTGAATCCTATTAAACTGTGTATTCTAACACCTACGTTGCTTATAGCAAAGGATAAACCACCCATATCTTTTTTTAATGAGATTTGTTTTTTTTTTTAAATCCAGGGTGATTTGTGCTTTCCTTTAAAAGAAATTTTGTAATTCGCATCTGTGACAAAAGAAAACCATATATAAGAGTTTATTTAATTTACTCATACCACATATCGCCTTCAAATTTGGGGTTGGTAAAACGCAGAGTAGACGCCAAAGAAAATCTATCTTCATCCTTAATAAGTTTCCTTCCGGCTTTTCCCAGTCCGTAAATTCTAAATTCTTTTCCTTCTTTGTCATTCACCAATTTACAAGTACATACCGAATAAGCAGAAAGAAGACGTAGTAATCGATCAATCATCATTGGAGCATCAGGATTTCTTGCAGCGACTTTGGAAGCTAAATCCAAGGGTGAGAGATGAGTTCCCAAAGGTCCGGCCTTGGCAATAATCTCCAATAAATCCAGTTCTATTGCAGTTTTTATAGCGTAAGGGACGATTCGAAGACCGATTAGTTGCATGGCTAGTAACATATCTTCTTCATCTTCATCTGGGGGAATTTGTGTTGAATTCATATTTAGGATATTCTTTGAATGAGGATTGTGATGTAAAATGAAGGAGAGGAGAAAGGTTAATTATTTTGTGCAAAGGGCTTCGTAGCGGGCTTTTAAAGAGTACTGCAATTAAGAAATCTTAAACCTGCTGACGCATGTATTTTAATTTAAGAGTACTTAAGTATTTTGGCAGATTAGCTATCAAGGACGTGGAAAGTGATCTCAATGATGTTATTGTTTTTTGAGAAAATTGTTTTTTTAGGAAAAAAAAAAATGATAACTATGTCTTATTAGGCTAATTTCTTTTTTGTACCATTTTTTCTTCTAATACCCTTTAGTATTTTCAAAAATAAATCAAATAAACAGTTTTACAAACAAAAAAAGAATTCAAACAATAGTAACTACCGATGAAATACCTATATCAACTTATTGGTATTTTTTTTATAATTATAAAAATGTTTAAATCGTAATTTCATATTTTATTCTACAAAAAGTAGAATTGACATTCTACACGATAAAAAATGTAATCCATTTTTTGCATTGAATCTAATATGTTTAGAATATGTGATCTACGTAAATAATAGTAATATAAAAATATTTGGAAAACACATTTCGCGCTTAACCTATCGTTCTAAAATGTGTAGATTCCAGATTCTACAGATTTTAAACATGTTTCTATAAACATGTTTAAACAGATTTTAAACAAATCTGTAGAATCTGGAATCTACACATTACTATAAATCTAAAACATGTAGAAATCAAAATCTACACATTACTATAAATCTAAAACTAGTAGAAATCGGTTTCAAACATGTTTAATGTGTTCTACATATAGTAGAATACAGATTCTACGGATAAAGATAATTAGTTCCAAAAATATGGGAAGAGAATATTTGGAAACATTCAGTTTCCTTATATTTATTAAATCAATTTTTTTTTAAAAGAAAATCGTGATTTATAAAATCATTTTTTAAATTAAAAAAATTAAAACATCGATTTGGAAACCGATTGATCTGAACCGGTCGATCCTGATCTGAACAGACAAAAGACTTTTATACCCTTGTTCTCTATATATATAATAAATCACTATTTAAATTAAAAAAATATATTTTTAAAATTTTTTTTTCGAATTATACTTTTTCAAATTCGAACTTTTTTATAAAAAAAAAATTAAAATTTTTTTTTTCAAAATTGTTTTATATATTTTTTAAGTATTTATTTATATATTTTTTAGAATCCTAAATTCCACATTCCAAAAATTTTAATCCACCACTCAACTCTAAACTCTAAGTCTAGATTAATAACCCTTGGGATATAAGTGTCTTTTACCATTCATTAAAAGTGAGGGTAAAAGTAGTTAGTGTAAACATGAAAAACGATACTAGGAAAGTGGTATTTGTGGCGGTTTTCCTTTTTTGGGATTTTTAATATTTTTAAAAATTATTTTAGTTAAATATTATATTTTAATATTTAACATTTTTTATTAATTGTAATTTCGAATTTTTAATTGAAATTAAGGACAATATTGTCATTTTGAAAATATTTAGACTAATAGGACATAAAGTATATGAGATTAGCCTAATAGGACATAGTTATTATTATTTTTTTGCCTAAAAAAACAATTTTCGCTTTTTTGGGAAATTTGTGAGAACGGAATTTAAATTCAGTCTCTTTTTTCTTTTTGGTATAAACTTTTTTTTGTCCATTTTTTTTTCCTTTTACTCTTTTCATTTTTAAAATTCAATGAAATAAATAGTTTTATGACTCAAAAAATTATAAAAAATTGAAATAATTGATGAAACACTCATATACACAAACTAATATTTTTTTAGTTGAAAAACTTGATAAATTAAATGTTAAATTATGTTCTACGAAAAGTAGATTTTATCTTCTACGAAAAATTGGTTAGTAGAAATTGAATTTCAGTTTAAACAAATTCCTCTATATTTTTTAGAACGTACAATATATCTACTTTTAATTAAATTTCAAAATATGAGGAATGCGTACTCTACTAGTTGTAAAGATAACTACATTTTTGTGAATCCAGTTGTAAAAATAGCTAATTTTTTAATAAAATTTCAAAATATGTGGAATGCAAATTCTACCAATTGTAAAGATATCTACATTTTTTCTGAATGCAGTTTCTACTTTTATGAGATATTCTAAAATTTCATGAATGCCAAATCTAGACACAATTCAGACGGCTACATGTGATAGAATCTGCTTATGAATTTTTCGTCTTGCTTTCACGCGCACAGTGTATAAGGTACATTCTACGAATAAGAATAACAATATTTTCGAAAATATGGCAAGTGTAACTACAATATATTCTGAGAATATTTGGAAATCTTTTTATTTTCTTAAAACGTGTTTTAGCTATTTTTCTTCCCAAAAAATAAAAACTGAAAAGAATTTTCATTTATTTATTTTGATTTATTTTCTAAAAATTGATTTTCAAAAAGTTGACTTATTTTAAATTGTATTTAATAATATATGTAGATATTTAAAATTATAATCTTAGACATATTTTAATTTATTTCTTTTGATTAAGATATATTAAATCAAATTTTATAAAATTAAAAAAAATGATATAAAATTTTATAGTTATCAAAAAATAAAACTAAACAGAATTCATATATTAAATTGATTTGGGGATTTTTTATTTCTTTTTTCTTTGTTTCTTTTTAGATTTTGTTTTAATTTGATTTTGATTCAATTTTTGTGTTTTCTTTTTCTTTTTGGGTCAAAATTCGTTTTTCTTTTTAATTGATATATAAAAGTGAGCTTTTAAATTGTTAATTGATAAAGTAAGAGTAAGATTAGGGATTTTAAAAAATATTATATTAAAGGGACTAATTTAGGTTGGTTTCATACTAAAGGCACAAAGAGATTGTTGTTTTGTTTTATTTTGACAAATTTACCTTGTTTATATTCTAAACAGCTTGTAGGTTTGATTTAAACAAATATTTAACTGTACGGTTGTCATGATTTTTAACTTGAAATGATTGGTGGTATCGTCCCAGATTTAACTATCAATATACGATTTTCAATATTAACTAAAGAAGTAACTGTAGTGCTGACTAGTATTATTACTATGAATAGAAAAATCATATCTTGACTGGGTTTTAAATTTTCAACTAGATTTGGATCCGCACAATCGTGCGGTTTTAATTTTCATGTTTATATATATTTTATATAATTAGAATAAAATTTTTAAGTTACTTATATATTTAAATGTTTATATTTAATTATTTTAAAGAAAACAATTTGATAGTTTTCATACTGTAAGTTAATTGATTATTTTAAATCGTCACATATATTTGGTATTTTTTATGTTTAGTCATTTAAGATAATAACTATATATATATATATATATATATAAAAGTTTAAGATAATTTAATTTTATACATGAATTATCTAATTTACTAATGTTAACTCGTTCTACCAACATATTATATTTCTAGCATAAATTTTTAATGTTTAGGAAAATAAATATATTAATTTATCAGTTTAAAATATTTTTATCATATTTAGTTAAATACAATGTTTTATTTTAAAATGATAGATATAACTATAAAATAGTAAAATTTGATATAAATTTTTTTCA
>NC_027755.1:8315454-8321384 GCF_000695525.1 Brassica oleracea var. oleracea
TATATATATATATATATATATATATATATATATATATTTATATTTTAAATTAAAAGATATCAAATTATATTATGATTTAAGTAGTTAAAAGATTATATATTAGCATTAAGGAAATACATTTAATAAAAAATTTAAATGATGATCCAAATAAAAATATCACACATGAATCAAGGTGAGTTTGTTAACTAATCCGGGTTTTTAGGAGTCAATATTATATTAGGAATGATATATTATTAATCCATATTATTAGTAATAAATGAATGATAATTGATTTCTACTGAGAGTCTATTTTTTAAAAATCACACATGAATCAAGGTTGTAACTTCTGTTTTAATATATAAGATTGTAAAAAAAAAAAAAACAAGCGGACGTCGTTTTTTTTGCTTGGATCATATAAGTTGACAAGAAAATCGAGTATTAAAGTACTTTGTCAGCGTAGCATGGGGGAACTTTCATCTTTATGCAGGTTTTTAAACAGCTAGGAGGTGTGATTCTCGGCTATTCGAGAAAAACATGATTTCAGTGACATCCTTGATTCTGTCAAACAAAATGTCAATACTCTATGTTTTGCAAAAATGTTATTTTAGAATATTTTTGTTTTCACAAACAGTACTGGCGCAGGATCAAGCTTAATAAAGCCATGTTCAACGCAGGTTCTTAGCTTTGGGTTCCTATCAAAAAAATATTTAAAAAATCAGTGGGTCCCATTGTTTTTTTTAGAAACGGATCTTACGGGTCGTATATAAGGACCGATATTTCTTCGTTTCTTGCATTGTTCGCGGGTCCCACTAACACGTGACGGTCCGCGATTGGTTCTCTTTTTAATTATTATTATTTTTTCATCAAACAAAAAAAAATCAAAAAAAAAAAAATTACCTATAATTCCGTGCCGGAGCTCCTGCGTTGAACATGCTCTAAGCTCGAAGATCGTTGATTCCAAGAGGAATAGCCGTTCGACGAGGACTCGATGATCGTTGATTCCGAAGAATGGCCGTTCAAACGAAAGTTCTTAGTAATCGTTGATTCCAAAGAATACCGAAAACAAGGTAAGAAGAACTGAAAGTTCTAGGGTTTTATATATTCAATAATCAAAAGTTCTTTACAAAGCTATAAAACAACCTATTTATACTTGCCCTTTTTCAAAAAAAAAAAACAACCTATTTATACTATACAATGTATATCTCGAACTTATCTCTTCGTACTAATCTACAAGGATCTTTAAATAAAAGAGAATCTAAATAATGCTGAACGAACACGTTAAACTCGTAACATATAAAGTCGCAAGCCCATGGCCCATAGATGCGCTGCATCAGTCTCTCTGGGTGGGAAAGGATTCGCCCACGAATCCAACATGTGGTAATCACCACTAAACAGATCCGCATCTGGTTGTGGTTACACTCGATAAACATATGAATTGATATGACCCAATATATCCATTGGTCACTCTTCCGCGACTTCAACATTTTGTACGCATGACCAGTCACTGTGACATCCACAAGTAGGAAACTTTGGATATCGACAACTGAGGCACACGATCATTCTTTACAGAAACCAACGGTAAATCCCCAGGCTCAAAAGAACCTTATTGTATTGAACATCAGCCACATCCTTGTTCTGGAACCTGACAGTAGAAGCTCCTAAGTTCTCTTTATCATGACATTGAAGATATTCAGCAAGGTTCACGGTTCGACCATTGAAAATAGTCCTATATGTCCTAGTAGACAAACGCACGGAGAAACAAACCACCTTACCACAAACAACTTGACACAAGCTGATGTCCAAAATCCTGTAAGAAGTATGCATATTGAGAAACTTTGCATGACCCCATATTGCAACCCAACGTAAGAGATTACCACCAATTAGATATGGAAGTGTGATCTCTAACTCATGACGTATGACCTCTTGTTTTCCGTCTAGGATCAAATCCCACTCCACGCCGATCACTAAGGGATTCTTGCACCGGAAGATATGAAGTATGTGAAGGTGCCAAAAATCTGAGACAACCATTATTGCTTCTACAATGCATTCCCAATGAAATAAACCCAATATCGCATGGACATTACGCTGGTGACCAACAGGTGTCGTATGTGGAAGGAACCACACCTTCTGTTCGTATTGTGTGTCTCGCCAATAATTAATGTCTTCTGATACGAACCCTAACAAAAGACGTAACTGACGCCGTGATGGTGGCGAGAACAAAGATGGATCACAAAGACAATGGAGATGAGAGGTTGGCCACAACAGCTTTTTTTTTTTTTTTTGAATGAATGTTAAATTCTTATTCATCAAAAAAGCCTGTATACATCAAGTGTGACCATAGTCTAATGAGATAACTTTCATACTATGCATCAACTTTCTAAAAAATAATCACACTCTAGTAAGAAACCAGAATTGCATAAGCTCCCCCATTCCTTTCGCTCCATGGTTCCTCATCAAAGTGATCTTGTTATGTATCCCTTTATCAATCATACTCTTCAATGTAGACAGAGGTAACAACTTTTCACCATGAATGATCTTGTTACGCTCCCTCCAAACCGCATATAGAACCGCTTGAAAAGCATATCTCACACAGAACAGCCGCTTCCTTTCCATGGTTTCGTCTCCAATAATGCTTACTATCTCAGACCATACATTGGTGTAAGAACTACAGAGAACACCCCTTGCAGACATTCTATCCAGCATTGATAACCAGGCCATGAAAGCAAACTTCGGCGTCGCATGAGCAAACCAAATACCTCTGGCCCAACTACACGAAATGTTGGAATTGCGCAGCAACCCCCATGTCTCATGTGTTGAGAACTTCTGCTTAAATCCCAGCCTTCCCCTCCATAGACTCACATCTTCCTTTTCTGGACTCAACTTCTCTGCGATGATGATCAACTCAGCTTCAATATCATTTAATAATCCCAAACGGTGCCTTCTCCTTCGTCGACTAGTCAAAATAGCTTCCTCTACAGTTGCTACCCTGTGAACTCCCATATCTATTATTCCTCTTGCTCCCAACAGATCAACAAGTACACCTCTATCCAGCCAGCTGTCATACCAAAATGACGTATGCCGACCATTCCCCAACTCTTTTCTGTAGAAAGACTTGGCTACTTCTCTCAATTTTAACATTTTCCTCCACATCCAAGACCCCATTTGAGTTTTTGATTTCACTTCCCAAAAGCTATTCCCCTTAAGTAAGTTGTTTCTGATCCATTTTCCCCAAAGAGACTCTCCAGACAGCATTCTCCAGATGAGTTTAAGCCCACACACCTTATTTACTTCCTTAAGATCTCTTAACCCAAGACCTCCCTCATTTTTTAACCGACAAACATCCTTCCACGCAACTTTAGCATTAGTTGACTTAAGCACAGGACCTGTCCATAAAAAAGTAGAGCAGAGTTGTTCCACTTCCTTGATACATTTGCTTGGAAGACGAAATACCGCTGCCCAGAAGTTCACGATACTCATCAATACAGCTTTTATAAGTTGAAGACGTCCAGCATATGATAGGAATCTGCACGTCCATGAACTAATCTTGTTTCTGATCTTTTCCACCAAAGGGAGATAGTCGTACTTCCTCATGGCTTGAGACATTAAAGGTAAGCCAAGGTATCTAACCGGTAAGTCTCCTTCAGCAAATGGAAAATTGGTTAGAATAGCTCTCTTCACTGGCTCGGAAATTCCTGCCATATAAATGGTGGATTTTTCCAAACTGATGCGAAGGCCCGACCACACCTCAAACTCATCAAAAGCTGAGAGAGCGCCTTCAATAGACTCCTTCGAACCTTCCACAAAGACCATCAAATCATCCGCAAAGCATAGATGTGTAAGTGAGATAGATTTACATCGCGGATGAAAACTGAACTTCCTCTCCCCCACAGCCTTATCCATCATAAGAGAAAGAACATTCATACACATCACGAAAAGGTACGGAGACAAAGAGCACCCCTGACGAAGCCCACGCGAACTCTGAAAATACCCCGCTAGATCCCCATTCACTTGAACAGAAAAGGAAGGACTAGTGATACACAGCTTGATCCAGTGTATATACTTCTCAGGAAAACCAAGAACTCGTAAGCTTTTCAAAACAAACATCCATTGAACAGAGTCGAACGCCTTTGATATGTCGATCTTCATCACACATCTAGGGGTAATCGAGTCTCTGTGATTATCTTTGACCAACTCAGAAGCCAACAACACATTCTCCATGAGCAATCTTCCTTGCACAAATGCAGATTGATTCTCTGTAATAATATTTGGTAGTAGCTTCTTCAACCGATTAGCCAAAATTTTTGATACCACTTTGTATAAAACATTGCAGCACGCTATCGAACGATAATCCTTCATCTCTAGAGAATCCACCTTCTTCGGAATCAAAGCTAGAATAGTAGAGTTTACTCCCTTTGGCAGGAACCCAAACCGGAATACGGACTGTACTGCCACAGTGAAGTCTTTGGCAATCACAGACCAAGTAGTTTTAAAAAATTCGCTTGGAAATCCGTCTGGCCCAGGAGACTTGTTGCTTGGCATCTCAAATAATACTCTACGAACTTCCTCATCAGATACTTCTGCTCCCAACATACTACACTCCACATATGAGCATCGAAATTTTAACCCACAACAGCTTTCTTGCGCTGCAAACAACGTCGCTCAAACATATAAACGTCGTCAGTGTGTAGTTGAATCTCAATTGTTGACCACGTACCTCTCTCGTTTCCCACCAAGGCATGCAACTTAGCAACCCATGGCGGCCACATAATCGCTCTCTTCCCTTTTTCATGGAAGGCAAAGTTTATAAGGACTCCAAAATGATGCCTAAAACAACCCCCAACACAATGAAAACATTGAATGTCCATCACTGTCAATGATACTGAGCACAAACAGTTCCTGGACAGCCTCACTAACGATAAGAAAACCATAGAGACGTCGAACTCACACTTTTGTTTTGGTAGAGTAACAGAGTCGAGACCGAAGAAAGTAAATACTTGCTGGTGATGTGAGATTTGTGCACCAAGTACAAGTACTTTGCTGAAAGAACCAACTAGAGCCTTTAGATCAAGCCGATGAAGCAATAGAACTGATACTATATGTAGCCAAAGGCTCTCACATGTATATCTTTTAACGAGCAATACACTGTTTTGACCATGCTTTTCATGAAGAAAAGCAATCAGACCTCTCATTTTAACAAAGACGAGAGAAGGTAGCTGAGATTTTGATGGAGGCGACAAAATAGAAGCGTTACGGCATGCCAACAACACACCTGTGTGATGATAAGAAAGGCAAGAGTTTGCTTGGGAACATAAAATTACCGTATTTCTCAGACAAGATTCTTTAGCCTCATTGCGTGGTACAAAGATTCTACAGCCAACAATTCTACCATCATATGAGAATGCACGTCTGACTGAATCGCTCTGAGCCGTCCTATGAGATCCATATTCATGATAGGCTCTTGCACCTTGCTGAAGAATTCTTGTAACCCTTAGTCAAACCACTGGACTAAGAGCAACATTATCGCTAACTCTTAGCATGTTTCTTAGCATTAATAACCCAAATAATAAATCTAAATAGCTTAAAAACGCGGATGAAGTTTGTTAATTAAGAAGTTTTCATACCGCGTCCTTAAGGGCACGTGTCATCCAGCAATAGAAAGAGGGAAGGGGTCGGGTAACTCACGCGTCGGTCTCGAAAAAAAATTCATCGTTTCCCTATTCTCTCTTCACGGCGATCTCTCGGCGATTTGAACCAAGACCGCATACCGATCTGTTCTCGCTCACTCCACACCGTTCTTTCCTGTCATCCAAGCTTCTCCGCCGATTCATTACCAAACCAGGTATGTGTTCTTCCTCTTTCCTCCGTTAAGAGTAAATCGTCATTGTCGATCTATCTCGAACATATCTGGGTTTGGTTGCTATTTTTTGTGATGAAATGATTGGCGATTGTGA
>NC_027755.1:8324339-8340252 GCF_000695525.1 Brassica oleracea var. oleracea
TAGTAATACTGTGAGATGGTTTTCAAAACCGACTCTTTCAACCGCTCAGACATCCATTCCCTTCTCTTACCTACTTTGACACAGATCTTCGGCATACCTCATACAAGATATGCTCATGAAAGGATATTCAATCAAAACAAGTAAATTTCTTCACAGTTTGGCTGTTCGGGTGAAACAAGAGAAACACATATATCAATAACTAAAATTGACAAACGTTTGTGTCCCCAAACTTAACTGCATCGTTTGCCTCTTCTCCCTTTTTTTCTGCATCTTTCCTTTGCAATTAATAAATAGTGATTTCCTTCAATTTTTCTTTTGTCCCACTAAAATTTATGTCTACAACGATTATCGTAGTGATTCACAAACAAAATATATGACCATCCACTGAAAACCCTACAGACACTAACCACTATTAAATGGATCAAATATGAATTTTGAACTCATTAGAAAAATAAAAGATACAAACTACGCGCCGGCAAACCACTAGTTTTGTAAAAAAAATTCTCTTGAACATTAAAATTCCCGTATATAAACAAATGTGAAATGTTGTTTGGGTTGACATGTGCATTAGACTTGATAGGTTTTTGGGCCCTTAAGTATAGGATTTATGTTTGTTTTAAGGTATTTTCTCGTTTGGATTGTAAATGTCTATTTAAAAGTCTGTCCCAATGGGTTTAGAGGTATTTCTCTAAATTATCGTATTGTAAGAATATAAGAGCAACATTATCGCTAACTCTTAGCATGTTTCTTAGCATTAATAACCCAAATAATAAATCTAAATAGCTTAAAAACACGGATGAAGTTTGTTAATTAAGAAGTTTTCATACCGCGTCCTTAAGGGCACGTGTCATCCAGCAATAGAAAGAGGGAAGGGGTCGGGTAACTCACGCGTCGGTCTCGAAAAAAAATTCATCGTTTCCCTATTCTCTCTTCACGGCGATCTCTCGGCGATTTGAACCAAGACCGCATACCGATCTGTTCTCGCTCACTCCACACCGTTCTTTCCTGTCATCCAAGCTTCTCCGCCGATTCATTACCAAACCAGGTATGTGTTCTTCCTCTTTCCTCCGTTAAGAGTAAATCGTCATTGTCGATCTATCTCGAACATATCTGGGTTTGGTTGCTATTTTTTGTGATGAAATGATTGGCGATTGTGATTGCATGCTTGGTTAGAGTAAATAAAACGAGATTTAGATTGCCGATTGTGAATGCCCAAAAAAAAAATGGATTCTTAATAAGTTTATGCGTAATTGAGTAATATATAGTTGGTTTCTATAACAAGTGTTGCGGTTTTAGTTGAATGCCCAAAAAAAAAAAAAATTTGAGAATCATAATTACTTCAATCTGACTCTTGTGGTTGTGATACTTGAATTGGACAATTCTTTTATGCTTAATTGAGTAATATGTAGTTGTTTGTATAACAAGTGTTGCTGTTTCTGTTGAATGCCCAAAAAAAAAAAAATTTGAGAATCATAATTACTTCAATCTGACTTTTGTGGTTGTGATTCTTGAATTCGACAATTCTTTTATGCTTAATTGAATAATATGTAGTTGTTTGTATAACAAGTGTTGCTGTTTCTGTTGAATGCCCAAAAAAAAAAAAATTTGAGAATCATAATTACTTCAATCTGACTTTTGTGGTTGTGATTCTTGAATTCGACAATTCTTTTATGCTTAATTGAATAATATGTAGTTGTTTGTATAACAAGTGTTGCTGTTTCTGTTGAATGCCCAAAAAAATAATAATTTGAGAATCATAATTACTTCAATCTGACTCTTGTGGTTGTGATACTTGAATTGGACAGTTCTTTTATGCTTAGTTGAGTAATATATAGTTGTTTGTATAACAAGTGTTGCTGTTTGTGTTGAATGCCCTAAAAAAAAAATTGCGATTCATAATTATTTCAATCTGACTCTTCTGGTTGTGTTACTTGAATCATCCTTTGGTTTATGCTTAATTGAGTAATTTGTTGTTGGTTTGTAGAACAAGTGTTGTGGTTTCAGTTGAATGCCAAAAAAAAAAAAATTCCGATTCATTATAACAAGTGTTCCTATTTGTGTTTGGTTTGTCATTATTATTTCTGATGGTATTTGATGGTGATTATTAACTTGAGTGTTGGGTTAGTTAGACGGATGGTATTTGATGGAAGTGTAGTCTGTTTGAAACCAAGCCAAAAATGTGTGATAAGTATACTTGAATGGTTTTAGTTGTGTAATGTGTAATAGCTTCTGATAAGACCTTGGTAGCTATTGGTTAGTCATTATTATTTCGAAGTTATTACTCTTACAAGTTTCGGCTATTAAACCCCAACCATCTTTCATATAATTTCCATCATCTTCTTTCTCTCTTCTTTGCTAAGTAAAGTCTTTCCTCAGCTTTCTCTTCTATAAATCACTTCTCTGCTCTTGCTAATATGGATCCAAGGTATCCATATAGTCAGTCTTCTAGTTATGTAGGTCTTCTAAACATTCAACAAGAAACTGGTCTCCATGGACACTTTCCTTACGAGAGTTTTCATTCTAGTGTTAACTTTGAACCAACAGAGATCCCTCCTTTCACCAGCTAACCCTGAAGACACACCAGTGGACAAGAAGGAGAGGAGGAAATGGACAAAATCAGATGATGAGGTTGTAATCAGTGGGTGGCTTAACACATCTAAGGATTCAATTGTTGGAAATGATCAAAGGTCCCTCATCTTCTGGCAACGAGTAGGCCATTATTATATAACAAGTCATCATGCTATAGAGGGTGGTGACAAGAGAGGGCATCTCCATGTTAAGCAAAGGTGGCACAAGATCAATGATCTGACTAACAAATTCTGTGGGGCATTTGCGGCTGCCGAGAGACAAATTAGCAGTGGTCAGAATGAGAATGATGTTCTCAAGCTCGCTCATGACATCTTATACGCTGATCACAAGACTAAATTTATCCTTGAGCATGCGTGGTGTGTGTTGAGGTTTGAACAGAAATGGATTAACCTCAACACACCTAAAGCGACTGGTAGTTCAAAGAGAAAAACGGGTGAGACATGTTCCCAAGCTTCAAGCACCAATGTTGGTGAGCAAGAGATCCGGCCTGAAGGTGTCAAGGCTGCAAAGGCTAAAAGGAATAATGGTAAAGGGAAGTCTCTTGATGAGTATACGACCATTTGGGAAATGAAGAAGGAGGATTTGGCAATGAAGGAGAAACTGTCTAAGCTTGCCATACTAGACACGCTTCTTGCCAAAAAAGTACCACTCAGTGATGCTGAAGAAGTCGTGAAGAATAAGCCCTTGGCCGAGTATTTCTGAGAATAAGCTTAACTATGTCTGTAAAATTCTGTTTTAAGTCCCTTGTAGTATCTTCTGTATTATGTTTGCACATGTTTCCTTGAATGTCTTTCTTTATAAATTAATCAGTTTATGTTATTGCTGCTAGCTCTTTTATAAATGAATCAGTTCATGTTTTAGCTGCCTTCTGTCTTTATGAATCAGTTCATGTTAATGTTGCTTTCTATCTTTATGAATCAGTTTATGTTTTAGCTTATGTTAATGTTGCTTTCTACCTTTATGAATCAGTTAATGTTTTAGCTTATGTTAATGTTGCTTCTCGGCTTCATGTTAATGGTGCTTTCTCGTTTTTTTTTTTTCAGGTTAAGTGAATCATGGAACTTGATTACAGTTACACCCAGCCTTCTGAATCAGAGGAAAATGGTGGGAACACATTCGACAGTGGCTACAGCAAAACCAAAGCTCTCATTCGTCAGGACCAAGCTGAGGTAAGCTACAATAATCGTGTGCCGGTTCAGTACCCTCCGCAGCCAGAGGTTGAGTTTAGATTCCCGCAGACATGCTACTGTGGTGCTCAACCTCTGATAGCAACATCTAACACTAAGAATGACCCTGGTAGAAGATACTACACGTGTGCGAATGTTGATGATGGAGAGTGCCATGTCTGGAAATGGTGGGATGACGCGGTAATGGAGGAGATGAGAGCGAGGGATACACACATACTTCAATTGGCTGAAAAGGTAGATTATCTAACCCTTTTCAGTGACAATGACACAGACCTTAACCAGCTTAAGCATCTCTATAATGACACTGAGTAGAATCTGGTTAGGCTAGAAAAGTTAGTGTGTGAATTAGCTAAGAAGAATTCAAGGTTTAGCAATGGCTTTGAATACTTTGTTGGCCTAATGGTGATTGTGTTAGTTTTAATTGGTATGTTCCTTATGTTTAAGTAACTGATCATGGCTGTTCTTCAATGGGTGTTGACGTATGAACTCTTTGTAATGAAATCTGTGTTGTATTGATATTAATGGTTCTGACTATCATGAGGCTAAAGAGACAAAAGAGATCATACTTGTTACTTTTTATACTATCACGAGACTAAAGAGAACATCTTATCAGGAGACTTAAAAACAAACCTACAATCACAAGATGTACTATATATCACATGTTTTCTTCGTTTCTTCAAATTGAAAACAACCAACTATCAGGAGAACAAAACTTGAGACAGTATTTGGTATTCACGAGATGTCAACATAATAGCTTAACATATACTTCTTCTTCTATAAATATTAGACATCTTCTCTCATTACACATGCAGAGCAACCCTCTTCTAGTCATTTGCAAAACTTTTTTTAAAAAAAAATTTCAATGGCATCTTCTTCCCATTATCATTACCACAAAGATGACGAAGATGATTTAGATACCGTATTTGATGATTCTTTTGAAAGCGAGGATCTTATTCCAGAACCAAAAGAGCGAAAAAACGTATTTTTATTGAGAGAAACCGAGAAGAAGGCCACAAGATCCTGTGGAATGATTATTTTAGCGACACTCCAACATATCCGCACAATTTATTCCACCAACGGTTTCAAATGAACAAAGCATTATTCTTGCGTATTGTGCATCGTCTCTCTACAGAAGTAGAGTATTTTCGACCAACCCAAGATGCAGTGGGACTGTCAGGTTTTTCTCCACTCCAAAAATGTACCGCATCAATCCGTCAATTGGCATATGGTGGTGGGGCTGATACAGTTGACGAATATGTCCGACTTGGTGAAACAACAGCTCGGAAATGTTTACACCATTTTACTGCTGGAATAATCCACTTGTTTGGCGACGAATACTTAAGACGTCCCACACCCGATGATCTGCAAAGACTACTCCATATTGGAGAACAACGAGGATTCCCGGGGATGATTGGAAGCATCGACTGTATGCACTGGGAGTGGAAGAATTGCCCCACTGCTTGGAAAGGAATGTATTCACGAGGAACTGGAAAATCAACTATTGTTTTGGAGGCGGTAGCTTCATATGACCTGTGGATATGGCACGCGTTTTTTGGAGCTACAGGTACTATGAACGATCTTAATATTCTTGATCGATCACCTGTTTTGATGATATTATTAACGGGATAGCTCCGGAGGTCAACTTATATGTCAACGGAAGGGAGTACAATTTCGCATACTATCTCACGGATGGTAGTTATCCGGAATGGGCGACTTTTATTAAATCTATCCGACTACCAAAGAGTCCAAAAGATTCATTATTTGCAAAAACCCAAGAAAGACATCGAAAAGATGTTGAACTTGCTTTTGGAGTCCTACAGGCTAGATTTGCCGTTATTAAAAATTCTTCTAATTTATGGGATAAATAAAAAATTGCAAATATTATTAGAGCATGTATCATACTCCATAATATGATTGTCGAAGATGAACGAGATTCATACACTCAGTATGACCTTGCCTCGTTTGAACATGAAGAAGATGTGGATCTTACATTTTCCGTCCAGATGCCTACGACTCTTTTCAATACAATTGATCGTCGAGCAAGAGTTCGGGATAGACAAGTTCATCGACAACTAAAACACAATTTGATTGAAAATATATGAGATAAATTTGGGAATCAAAATTAACGTATAATGTTTAAATTTCTATGAATTGAAGTTTGCTTTTATTTATAATGTTCTATGTTTTATGTTTTATGTTTTTTTTATGTTTTAATTGTAATTTTTTTTTCAACTTTGTCTAACAAATAATGTTTCTATTAAAATGTTAAATGTTTTATTTGAAATACATCTTTATATGTTATTACTTATTTAAAAAAAAAATTCCTAAGAGACAAGAAAAGTTTATACCAATAATCTACACATTTACGCATGTCTCTTAACTTTGTCACTTAATCCTCAATATTAATAAAATACGCTAAGAAACTAAATTTAAGAAGTTTGCAATAATGTTGCTCTAAGGGGTTTCCACCAGGTTTTATATATTCAATAATCAATAGTTCTTTACAAAGCTATAAAACAACCTATTTATACTATACAATGTAAATCTCGAACGTATCTCTTCGTACTAATCTACAAGGATCTTTAAATAAAAGAGAATCTAAATAATGCTGAACGAACACGTTAAACTCGTAACATATAAAGTCGCAAGCCCATGGCCCATAGATGCGCTGCATCAAGTCTTATTCTGTATTTATAATGCAAAATTTCAAATAAAAAATGGAAAATTTTAAGTTTAGCACCATTTTTTTTGTACCCTAATTCATGTTACCTATATTAAAGAATCATTTTCACAAATATTATTGTCCATGGAAGTGGGAATGGCCCTTCTATCATTGTTTAAAAATATTCAAATATAAATAATTATTTAAATAAATAATACAAAAATTAAAAAAATTATAAATATTTCTTATAGTTTTTGAATTATATGTCTTCGAATCGAAACTTTTTTTTTCAAAAAAAACATTCACTTTCTTTTGAAATTCGAAAACCCTACCCATCAAATTTAAACCCTAAGTATTGATTAGTTAACCTATGGTTATAAGTGTATATTTACCTTTTTAAAAAATTATGGATAAATTTTGTTAAGGAAAACTTCAGAATTGGTATTAGGAAATATGGTATTCTAAGCAATTTGTCAATAAAAATTCAGTTTTATCCCGATTATTTTGTTGCATTAACTAGATTCTCATCCACGCTTTTAAAGCCCAAAAATATGTTTTAACAAAATCTAATTTACAAAATCAAAAACATTAATTTAATTTTAGTATATTAAAATATGGAATTATATTATTTAGTATTTATATTAATAAAAAACTTATAGAAGATATTACTTTTTTAAAAAAAATATTTCAACAATTTTTTAATGATTTTTCACTAAGATATCTGTAATTTATTTGATTAATTGTGTGATATATATTTTTGATAATATATAATTGAAAAATTGCCAAAAATACCACTTTCAAAATACCACTTTTCATGTTTATACTAACCATTTTTACCCTCATTTTTAATGAAGGGTAAAAGACATTTATAACCCTTTGATTAACTTTGAAAAAAAAAACCTATGGTTAACTAATCTCAACTTAAAACATCAACTAAAAACTTTAAATCATCAAAACTAAACCCCTAAACCCCGAAACATCAATTCTAAACCCTAAACCCCGAAACATCAATTCTAAACCCTAGTCTTAAACCATAAACCCTATATTTTCCGAAATTCGAACCCTAAACCCTAAAACCCTAAATCCTAAACCTTCAAATTTAAACCCTAAAACATTAACTCTAAACCCTAAACGTAAACCCTAAACCCTATTAAACATAATAAAACCAGTAATCCTAGTCAATTTGTAGAATGACTACTATCATATTATATGACCATCTTAAAATCGTACTATACTTCAAAATGAAGTAAAATACCTCAGTTTTAAAATCGATTTATATCTCTCTAAATTTCTATTAAATCTTACTTTAATTACATTATCCATGATATACATTTCATCTAAGCAGCCCTGATACGGGTACGAAGACTGGAAACAGGGACGGGAACGAGGACGGAAAACGGCAAAACTAAAAAAACTTAGTACGGGTATGGGAATAGATACGGCAGTAATATATATATATATATGTAAGTTATAAGTTAAGTTCAAGAGTTATACAAGGTCTAGTTATTTACTCTGTTTTAGTTAGTTTGGTCCGTTATGGTCTGTTATGGTTAGTTTACTCTGTTTTAGTTAGTTGGGTCTGTTATGGTTAGTTTGCAATAGAAATAATTGTCTTATTATTATGAACTTAGCAAATTTTAATCACCAAATCAATTGTTGTTTTGATAATAGCATAACGATAGTTAACTAAAGAAACATTGGAGATAATATTATTACAAACTTCTATATAAAATCAATCAATCTAGCTTAATGTTAGTCACACCCTTTTGCTATTTAAATTTTATAAATATGATATTATTATTTTTTAAATAAATATGGTTAAAAAATATACTCCCTCTGTTCCTGAAAGTAAGATTTGCTAGAGTATGCACGTTTATTAAGAATTTAATAAATGTTTATAATTTAATTTTTTTTTTTACTTTATTATACACTTTCCAATAATTTTCCACCAATGAAATTTAATCAATTCAATTATTCTCAATTAATATTCCTCAAAAGTATAAAAAAAATACATTAACAATATAGAAAATCTATCTTTGTGGAACTAGAAAAAAATTTAAAAGTGATATAATGGGTCAACACATCATCGTCTTCTTCGTTTAAAGAAGTGATTGTGTTTGGTTTGTAAATTTGCAGTACCATAGGTTTTTCTATATAGAACATTAGGGCCTTAGGGGACACGTGATTTAAAGCGCGTATCCAAACCCTTCCGCCCCCATCAACAGATTGCTGTCTCCCTCTTGCTTGAAACGTAATCGGGACGTTTCCGACGTGTTCCTGTTTCAGAGATGTTTCCGGTATGCGAGACGGCTACCGTACACGTACCTGTGCACCCTAGCATTTCGTTTTAATGATACTCCAAAAAATTCATCAAAAACGGAAAAAATAAATCCACTAACCCATAACACAGTTTTAAAATTCATTTTCAATCTCTCAAGATACTCATCAAATCTTATATTCTTACATTACCCATGTGGTATATTTCATTTTAATGATATTCTAGGAAAGAAATCTTCAAAAACGGATTTGAAAAAGCTGAAATTCAGAAAACACAGTTTTAAAACTGATTTTTAATTTCTTGAAAATCTCAGCAATTCTTACATTATTCAAATTATTCTTGATATACATATAATTTTAAAAATATTCCACAATAAATTTCATAAAAATGGACATATATTACATGTTCAATGATGCTTCCCTCACGTTAATGGAGGAAAATATGAAAGATTGCAGGTTGAAGAAAAAAGATAATATAGGGTTTTCATTGGCTAAAGTTTATTGTGTGGTCTAATTAGTTGCAGATTTAATATAAACAATTGGAAGGTTAATTTGGGAATCACAAGGAGAGAAGAGTAGTGAGAATAGATGAGGGATAAGGAGAATGATTTTTTTCTTAGAAGGGAATATGAAGTTAAACTCCTTTCGATTTTAAAATGAATGAAAAGAAATTATTTATTATTATTTTTTTTACGTCAAAAGGCTATTCTATTACTCAAACTTGAGGTGATCTGGGTAACCAAACCAGAATATAACAACCAATAAAATGCAACTCCCAATGGAAAGATCTAGCAGTATTAGCTAAAAAATCAGAAGTCTGATTGCGCGCCCGTGGAACATGAATGATTTTGAAGTCCGGAAAGCATATCTGTAACATTTCTATCCTCTCCAATTCCGTCGCAAAGTTTGGCCAAGCTTGTGGGTCCTTTATCATTGCAATCAGTTCCTTACAGTCTGTCCCGAACCTCTGACATGTTGAATGTCGAAGCATGTTCTCCATCGCCCATCGCAGTGTTTCTACTTCCGAATGCAAAGCTGATTTGCGTCGCGGAATATTTTTTGTCCCCATAAGTTTAATGTTCCCAGCACTGTCCATCCATACCCATCCATATCCACTAAAGTGAGCCAATGATATCCAAGATCCATCTAGCAAGCAAATATCACCCAAGCTTATGGCTTGGGGTTCCTCAGGATTATTTTCTTGTACCACTGGTTGTACCGCTTCATTGGCATCAAACCAGGCTTGACATTCACTTTTTGCATGTCGAACTAGATGCAAAGGATCTCTATCTATTCCCCTGAAAAGTTTTTCATTCCTAGCCTTCCAAATATACCATATTATCCAGGGATAAGGATCCCTATCTTGCTCTGGCACAATAATGTTGTTTTTCCTCCAGAATAGATAGTCCATATTTGTGTAGACGCTTGATACCGGAAAAATATATGTGCTTGTTGGAGTTGATGATAGAGACCAAACTTGGAGAGATGGCGGACATTTGAAAATGGCATGGGTTACAGTCTCTTCTATTTCTCCACATCTTGGGGATTAGTTGTCACACCTCATATTGCGCCTTGTTAAGTTCCTCGTTACTGCCACTTGACTAATTAACAATTGCCATATAAGATGACATATTTTCGTAGGCGCCTTTAAGATCCACGCAAAAGCTTGGAGCTTTGTAATACTTGGCTCCAAAACTTCCTTTTTGTCCGCGATCTTTAATAAATTCTGAGCCACCCAATATCCAGATTTGACCGTGTATTGGCCATTCCTTGTGTAGTTCCAGCAGAATGTATCACGACGATGAGTTGAGCTTATGGCCAAACTCGTTATGAGTGGTATGTCCTCAGGATTAACATAGTTTTCCAATAGACCAACATCCCAATCCTTCGATCCCTGATTAATGAGGTTGCTGACTCTCATATTAGGATGCATAACTGGTGCTATGGGGGCAGCTGGTCGCGGATGGGTTGTTGAAATCCACGGATCCTTCCACACCTTAACTTCATAACCAGAATGTATCTTCTGTCTGATTCCCAGTAGTAGCAGTTTCCTTGCAGCAGAAATGCTAGTCCACACATAAGATAGGCTGCTAGCAGTGTTTACTCTTAGTGGAGAGCTCAATCTATAATATATTCCCTTTAAGACTCGGACCACCAAAGAATAAGGAAATTGTACTAGTCTCCATAGTTGTTTTGCCAATAGTGCCAAATTAAACTCATGGATCATACGGAAACCAATCCCACCCTCCTCTCTTGGTAAGCATATTTTTTCCCATTTCGCCCAGTGTATTCCTCTCTTTGGTGGATTAGAACTCCACCAGAATTGGGCGATGACACTGGCTAGATTTTCACATATCTCCAAAGAGAATAGGAAAGTAGACATAACGTATGTCGGAAGAGCGAGCAAAATGGACTTAATCAGTACTTCCTTTCCACCTTAATTATTTATTAAGAGTGCGATATATTAGAATAAACCATAGAGGTTGTAGAGTATAATAGAACAATGTCCTCATCTCAACTGTTAAGTACTTACTGGGGTAATTAACGTCTTACATTAGCATAAAAGACTCCATACATGAGTCAAAAACACATTTTGTGAAGTCTTACGGACATAATCTGAAACAAAAGCTGTCAACAATTTTGTTTCAACATTTTTTCGTGTTTCTAAGTCTCTCTGTTTCAACTTCAAATTCAGACAACCAAATAAAAACTAAGAGGTAAACAAGTTGTTTTAACAAGCTTAAAGCTTCGTGACTCTCTCTCTCCCTCTTATGTTCTTTGTCACTCACTCTCTCTGTTCTTCTTCGTTGTCGTCTCTGTGTCCTCTGCACTCTCTGTTCTTTGTCGTGTCTATAACGTTTCTTTGAGACTTTGTTTCGTCCATGGGTAACAGATTCGATGTCTCTCTCTCCTCTGCACTGCTCTCGATTCTCTGTTCTCTCTTCTCTTCTGCACTCTCCGCTCTCGATTCTCTCTCTCTTCTGCACTCTCTGCTCTTGTTTCTCTCTCTCTTTGTGTCTTTCATCCTCTTCTTCGTCTCTCTCTCTGTTCTTTTTTTGTTGTTGTGTCTCCCTCTTTGTTGTCCTCGCAATTGCAAAACACAATTGATCTATACTATCAAAAGAGAATTATTCCCAAAAATCTACTTAAAAATGTTGTTGCACCATTTCATTAACATTTTATGATCCTACTTTTAATTTAATGTGATTTGAAACTGTCAAACATATATCAAAATATTTACAAAAACAAATTTGATAAAAAAAATTTAACAAAGCAACTGTTAAAATAAAATTCTATATATTACGTTAAAATATTTTTTTATAAAAATATTGATATTAAAAATTTATTATTTAAGATAGTTTAAAAAATATTAGAACTCCTACAAATTTATACTATTAAGCTAGCTAAAAATCTGCTAAAAATACTAAGCTTAACCAATTCAACAAATGTAACTTTCATAAAATGCACATAAAATATATTGAGAGAGTAGGCTTGAGCATTTGGATCTTTGGGTTAGGTACGAGTCGGTTTCTTTCGTGTCTGGATCAGTTAGGATATATCATTTAAATACATGTAAAATACTTGTAATTTTTGGCTATGTATCGTAGAACGGTTCCAATATTTAGGTCCTGAAAAATCCAAAGTACCAGAAAACTCAAAAACACCCCCTCCCCCCCCCGCCCCAAAAAAAAAAAAAAACTCAAAAATATTCAAAAAGCTGAAAAAATAATTTTACTTAAAATCTAAACCGATGAACCAAAAAATACCAAAACTTATCTATATACCTGAAATATATTTTTAATTTTTAATTTTTACCTGAAACTCGAAACTATAATCGAAAACCCTAACTTGAAAGTTAAAAGAATATATGTAATACTAAAAATATATCTAAAATACCCAAATATACATAATAGACAAAAGGTATTTTGCATACATTGGATATCTGATAGGGTCTCAGTAGGATCTAGACCCAAACCGAGACCCGAATGTCCAAAAAACACCCAATAGGTGCTTTGCCATGTATTCTGACCCGAACCAAACATATATATTTTAAGTTGGTTTCGGTTGAGTTTTTTGAATCCGGATAAAATTTCTAAACTTGAGAGAGAGCTACATTAGAATGTACATACAAAATCTCAAATAAACTAATTTCTAAATTATATAATTTTAAACAAATTTTCTGTTTCGATATAATACATACTTTGTAACATAATAATGTACAATCCCAGAATATTAATTCATATTAAATTTTGTTAATACTCCAAGAAAATCGTGGGTCAAAATCTAGTTAATTTTCAATCTTTGATTTCATAATCGAACTAGAGAAGGGGATCTGGGCAGAGCTAAGAACATTGGGGAAAATATGCAGAGAATTTATATCTTTGGGTGGTTTTATCAAAAGAGGTTAATAACATAGGGGGGAATAGATAGGATAACTGGGTTACAGAGGGGTTTAGGTTCAACCCTTTTTTTTAACAAACTATGTTATACTATTATCAGTGGCATATATTGTAATTCTTTTAGTAAGTGAAAGTTTTTAAAATTGGAAGCTGAGAAGGGTTCTTCTGTGTGTTTGAAAAATGTTTACTGTGTTGATGGTCTTCATTGTCACCTTATATTAGTCTCTCAGCTTACTTGAGACAGTGAATATCTATTTCAGATTACTGACAAACTTTGCCTTGTTCAGGATCGCATCATGTCGATGCTGATTGGAGCGGGTAAACAACTGAATGGGCTGTACTTTTTTAGAGGAATGGAGGCCGTGGCTGCGATTCAAGGCTTGGCGAATCCACCTGCTGAGATCTGGCATCGTCGTCTTGGACATCCTTCTTCTAAAACTTTGGAGAAGCTGGCGATTTCTGATTTAAGTAGTTCTGCTTTTGATTCAAAGATTTGCGATATTTGTATTCGTGCGAAGAAAACACGAGACTCTTTTTCATCAAGTATTAATAAGACGGACATTTTCTTTTGAGTTAGTACATTGTGATATCTGGGGTCCGTATAGGACAAAATCATTATGTGGATCCACATGCTTTCTCACCATTCTTGAGGATTTTTCTCGGGCTGTATGGATATACTTGCTTCCGAACAAGAAAGAAGCTCCAACAGATCTCAAAAATTTTATTGCTCTCGTCGAAAGAAAGTTTATGACAAAGATCAAAACTATTCGAAGTGACAATGGGTCTGAATAATTTCTTTGACATATTATTTTGCGACTCAAGGGATAGTTCATGAAATTTCGTGTGTTGGTACTCCACAGCAAAACGGTCGTGTGAAACGTAAGCATTGTCACATCTTCAATATAGCTTGGGCATTGCGTTTTCAAGCTCATCTTCCTATCGAATTTTGGGGTTACTGCACACTTGCGGCTGGCTACTTAATAAACAGGACACCTACCAAGATACTGAATGGGAAAACACCTTTCAAACTGATCTACGGTCGTCCTCCTCCACTGAATCATCTACGTGTTTTCGGTTGCCTTTGTTATGTACACAACCAGAAACACGGCGGAGACAGATTTGCTAATAGAGGGACACGCTATGTGTTTGTTGGCTATCCTTTTAATAAAAAGGGATGGAAAGTTTATAATCTTGAAACTGGTGTGGTCACTGTCTCACGGGATGTGATTTTCAATGAAATCGAATTTCCATTCCAAGAGCTTTCATCTGCATCTTCATCGTCTTCTCCAGCTACCTCACTGTCTCCACCAGATCTGTTTTTTTTTTTTATGATGAGGAGTTACTAACAGAACAAGAGTTATCGCAGACAGCTACACCTGAAATCTCTCCAGCTCCTATAAATGACGAAAATTTTCCTACTCCTACATCATCTCCTAACGTGAGGATTACAAAAATTACTAACTAGACTATAGTTGACTCATCTCAGCCTTCCCACACGGCATCTGCAAGTCTTGATACTGCCAACGAGAGTGTAGAGTTAGGTCGTGGATTTAGACAGAAGAAACCACCAACTAAACTTGCTGATTATGTAAAGATGTTACTTCATGCACCCTCTCCGTCTGCGACGCCATATCCACCGGATAATTATATTACAAGTTCACAGTTTTCAGAGAACTATCAAGCATATGTATTTGCCATTACGTCTGCTGATGAACCAGCAAGCCATAAAGTCAACATTCTTGATGAAAATGGGCGGTTAGCTGTGACTGATGAGATCACAGCCTACGAAGAAAATGGAACATGGAAAATCGAGACGTTACCACCGGGGAAGACAGCTCTTGGCTGTAAGTGGGTTTTTCAACTTAAATTCAATGCAGATGGTACTCTTTCTCGCTACAAAGCGCGTCTAGTAGTCCTTGGGAATAGTCAAACAAAGGGGGTAGATTACACCGAAACCTTTGCTCCTGTGGCCAAGATGGTTACCATACGAGCTTTTCTTCAACGCGTGGTCTCTTGTGATTGGGCAGTACACCAAATGGATGTGGATAACGCCTTCCTCCATGGTGATCTTGACGAGGAAGTCTACATGCAGTTACCTCCGGGTTTTAGAACAAAATACAAGTCCAAGGTTTGTCGTCTTCATAAGTCACTTTACGGTCTCAAGCAGGCTCCACGCTGTTGGTTCGCGAAGCTTACTTTAGCTTTACATGATTATGGTTTCCAGCAGAACAATTCTGACTACTCTTTGTTCACAATTGAAAAAGAGCTGAAGATAATTCAAGTGCTTGTCTATGTAGACGATTTGATCAATACGAGAAACTCTACTAATCTTATTAACGGATTCAAATCATACTTGAGCTCTTGCTTCCATATGAAAGATCTTGGTGTCTTGCGATATTTCCTTGGAATTTAAGTAGCAAGAAACCCGACTGGTATGTATCTCTGCTAGACCAAATATTCACTCTATATAATTTCGGAAACAAGCTTGCCAGGAGTCAAACCAGTCTCCTTCCCTATCGAACAGAACCATAAATTGGCACTTGCTGACGGCCACTGCTTCTTGATGCTACTTCTTATCGACGTCTGATTAGGAAACTCATTTACCTTGGTACGACTAGACCAGAGCTCTCTTATCCCATCCATATTCTATCTCAGTTCATGGGAAATCCGATCAGAACACTGGGTAGTAGCTCTTAGAGTTGTTCATTACTTGAAAAACAGTTCGGGTCAAAGAATCTTATTACGTGCGAACACTCCTTTGACTCTTCATGCTTGGTGCAATCCTGACTGGAGGGGGG
>NC_027755.1:8340328-8356970 GCF_000695525.1 Brassica oleracea var. oleracea
GGGGGGGGGGGGTTTCCTATCACAAGCCCTTCTCTCAGTGGTTGGTTTATACAGTTGGGTTGCTCTCCTTTGTCCTGGAAAACGTCTAAGCAAGATCGAGTATCTCGCTCTTCGGCCGAAGCCGAATATTGAACCATGGCTGACACCGTCAGTGAACTTATTTTGGATTCATAATTTGTTGCCTGCATTTGGTATTGACAACAGCATTCCCATTTCTCTTTATTCTGACAGTCTCTCAGCCATCAATCTTGCCGTGAATCCGGTCTATCACGCACGCACGAAGCATGTAGGGAAGGATTGTCACTTCATTCGTGATGAAATTAAATGATGTGACCCAGACCATCTCAGCCATCAACCAGGACGAGACAAGCGATCCAACCATCTTTCCTGCCGGTACAACCAGCGATCAAGGCGATATGGGCGATTTGATGGTGCAAACTTTGTTTGGAATGGTTCCTAAGGTTCATGAGCTCACTTGGACCAACTGTGGACACTTCACTCATCAAAGGAGTCATGAGGAAGGGATCAGTCGAGCTAAATCTTGCCTGGAACGAGCTAACTTGAAAGATAGTCGATATTTCATGATTTTCGACCCATTCATCCACAAAGGGCCATTCGATGGATCACTAAGTTTTTCTTTGGTTTCTACTGACCCAAACCCATCCATTATCAGTTCTAAGTCATGTTCTTGGGCCAGACCACTCAGGAAAGCCAAAGGAGGCTTGTTGGACGATTGAACTTGTTTTTGGCTACTTTTGGGCCGAAATGAGGTTTATAAGGTTTCTAGCTTTTGTGAAGAAACAAGCAAGGTTTCTTTCAAGATATTTTCGACCAAGTGAAGTCCAAGGGGGTGCAAGATCAAGTCAAAACCGTGTGAAGGCCAAGAGTTAGTCTTTGTTTTAGTCAAACTCATTATTGAGTCAAGTCTTTGTTTTATGAGTTTTATGTCTGGTTTTTAGTTCTTTTATTTTCGATTTCCCAAGTCTCTAAACTCTATAAAAAGGCCTCATTTTGCCATAAATAAATCAGACTTGTTTTGTCAACCTTTGTGTTTACTTGAGAGTGCTTCTCGTTTGTTCCTTGTGGACATTTTGATCTTTGGTGGATTCCGAGATCAAACTGGTCTATTAAGATATTCTTCATCATATCTTGTGGTGCCATTCGACCAGCCGCAGATCAGAGAGGCATCCTAAGTTAGGCTCTGGGTGTTGGGTTTAATATACTCAAGGTTCAAGCCACACGATCTCTCCAATCCAAAGCTCCATCGCCAATCTCCTTGAAGATCGTCTTAAGTGCACTCTTATGTGTTGGGTTTAACATATCTAGTGTGCTTGCTCCAAGACCTTCTCGCAGACAAGAATAATCCATACCTTCCTCAAGTGATTTCAGGGACTGCTTCCTTGCTTAGGACGCTGATACACTAAAATTGTGTTTTGTTCTACTGCAAGCTAACAGTGTAGATGTAGTATTTGAGATTCAATTCCAAA
This sequence comes from Brassica oleracea var. oleracea, assembly GCF_000695525.1. Classification (NCBI taxonomy): domain Eukaryota; kingdom Viridiplantae; phylum Streptophyta; class Magnoliopsida; order Brassicales; family Brassicaceae; genus Brassica; species Brassica oleracea. The sequence goes on from NC_027755.1 coordinate 8,341,816, forward strand.
GGACCAGTTTACACTTTATTCTTACCAGTTCTTAATTTAGCTAAAACAATGAATGAGTTTTAAAGTTGATTGAAGCTTAGAAAGCAAGTAACAATTAAACAAAAGGGTTTTTCAAAGATGATAAGCGAGCTAAAGAGTGATTGGACGGGTTACAAAGGATGCGAGCCAAATAACTATTCAAGTTCTTTCAGTTCGAGTCTAGAACTCGGGTAGCAAGGGAAGATCAGCCCACTGTCGTGGTGCTTCTCCTTTTATCCATCAATCTCAATACCAAAACTCTTGTTTGGATTGAGATACGATGATAAACATTAAGAACTGACCCGATCTGTTCAAAAGACACCCTAATATCTACTTTCGCTGATTAGGGATGTAATGCTCATTCATGACAAATCTAGCAACCTATTACACAGTTAATGAATCGATTCAGCCTAAGATCTAACATTAAGCGGCCAGTTTAATGCAAGCATTAAGACATTTATTAATGAAGACAATCAATATATGCTTATTTATGTTCAGCTCGCGATCTAGCACCCTAACACCCTAGGCTAACAAGACTGACTACTCAGTCATAACAAGAGAAAACACAGAGATCAATTCTGAATAGTACTGCATGTTAATAAAAGAGATAAAAAGAGGGTTCCAGGTAATCTTCTCTATGGTGAGAGAGATGGAGCCTTCTCCCTTTACAAAGTCTCAAATCACGAATCTCCCAAAAGCTCAAGTCTGGTTCCTTGTCTCTGAAACAGCGTAGTAAAATAATAGAAAATAAGAAAAGATATATTGCAGGTCTCTGGCGGCTGCAGGAGATAAAATTGGGATGATTAGGGTAAATTCTGAAATATTAGAAGTTTCCATAAAAATCTCTGCCGCGGGAACAGACACTCGGATTGCTCCGCTCGATCGGGAACAACCAATCGGACTGCTCTGCGTGAAAACCTCCAAATTGCACTTTTTCTGTCCTTTTTGCTCCAAGTGACCTATCTTCCCTCATGTACAACTCCAGACCTGTAATGAATCGAAAAGGACTAGGAAGAATCGATAAAGACTTGAAAACCAATTAGAAGACATATATACAAAATGTCAAAAACACCATATATCAGACACATCATTAAGCGAGGTCTCATTACTACACATCATGTTTCTACGAAATCTTAGTTAGCGGATATCATGACGAAATCCTTGGGACGTAAGGAGTCTGAAGCTTTTTTTGTCAAGCTAGGCGTTTGTGATCTCCACGCTCCACCTTGAGAAGGGGGATGGATAATTGGGCCGATATGGCCCATGTATATATCTGTTAGTCGTTGTAAATTAGGTTAACGACATACGTAACTTGTAAATTGTATATAAGGCATTGCCTCTCTATTGAATAAGACAAGAATCACCTTCATAACCTCTTAGTGTACTTGATACCAGAACGTATCTAACTGGTTTATGTTTGAACTTGAGCATGTTAACCAAACATAAACTTGTAAACTGTAAACGCTTTTTCCATCGGATTTTTCAAATAACTAAAAATATTGAAAACAATTATTACTTTCTTTTTATATACACTAAAATTTGTATACATCAGTTATCTATCCTCTAAATCATATTAGGTTCTTTTCGATATGATTCGTTCATAAAATTTACTTCGTAACTAAATCAGGGCGATGGAAGATGAATACTATTGCGTTTGCGCGGTTATTACTGGTTATTCCGCATCCGCAGCCAGCACTTCAGTCTCCACTGCGAGCTGCAAGAGTTAGGCACCCTCTGTTCATTATGTAATCCCCTTCTTAATATTTGAGAAGCACTTTTATAAATAAACCTATATCCCATGTATGATTCATAACTTTGTCATTTCCTAGGTGTCAGCACAACATTCCACCTTACAACTTTTTTTTAAATAACCCTTTTTGACCTAGACTAATTACATGTCATGCTATTACCAAAAACATATAATATATGTTTCATTTTATGCATCTTGATTCTAAGCATTTATTCTAATCATTTATTCTAAGCATCTTGCCAAAAATATATAGTCTCACTTCATGAACGTGTTCACTAAATTTAGAATATTGAAACTTTTTATACATTCATGTCAGGATACTATTGTATAAAATGTGAACTCTATAGATAATATAATTTATATGCCATGTTAAGTTATATCAATACTTTTTAACATCCCTATCAACTCGAGATAATATTATGTCATTGACCATCATATTATATAATTTTTCTAATTTATGTTATATAATATACTATGCTGAATAAACCAAAACCAAAATGATATACTATGTTGTGCGATTCGTCTCTGTGTTGTTGTATATTAGTTAGTTATTATTAGTAATATATTATTAGTAATATGTTAGCATAATAGTTGTATATACTCGATCACATCAACAATATAATCGTATTTTTATTCTGATTATAAACACTTAGATACAATACGAAGATGTTACTCGAAAATGAAACATATAGTCCATGATATATTTGAATGAATCGGAAAAAACGCTGTCATTGGAGCTTGATTAAGCTATATTTTCTTAATGGAGTAAATCTCGATGTTAAATATTGAATGCTCCAATTCAAAAGATTAATGAAAGTTGGTCATGAAATTTGTCAATCAAATATTTTTGGAATGATTGACTTTCGTGTTTGTGGTATTTCAATTATGGGAAGTCTATTGTATTCTTTCCAATTTTAGAGGATAATCTTCGCACTGATTGAGCAATCGTGACATATGTGATAGTAACATAAGATGTTAAATCGCTATGGTCAAAATTTTGATTAAATATGCGATCAATTATGGATTTTTGGCGTGATTTTAGGGTTATATGCAATTATGGATTTCTTAGTCAATATAATTTTTTTTGTTCATTCATTTATCTATAATACTAAACTAAATCACTAAAAATTATTAACCTTGATGGTATGTGGTATAATGCGCAATGCACCATCAAAATTTATGTTAATGAACTACACATCAAGGTCAATTGTCTACTGTGTTCTAACTAAATCATATCATAAGCATTTCAAGTTTTGTTGTGTAGAGTTTACACACACTCTGTTAAAGACACTTGCGAATAACACTAAAACATTTTAGATATATTTTTAAGATATTTGAAAAAGAGTATATATTCATTTTATTTGTGACTATTGTTCGTGATGTATAACTATGATCACTATGATTCATGTATTGAAAATATAACTGATCTTCATTATTGTTCATTGTTACATTAGTCTAATTGAATATTTTCGAATATTGCTGATATTTTGAGCAATTGTTCGTGTTATATAATTTTGAATCCTTAACCAAGTTCATAGCAATGAGTGTTTTAACCTCCTATATATCTATTCCATTAACATATAAACTTTAGCTGTAAAGTTTTTCTTAATGAACAATAGAAATCAAAATATATGCAAAAAGAAAGGTATAAAGAAAGATTGTTTTTTGGTTGACAAAAAAAAGATTGCTTTTTAACGAGTTTTTATTATGTTTTTTGTAATGATAGAAATCTCACGAATTTCAGGGTAATCTTTAAAAAATCAATAGTATTTTTATTTTTAAAATATGGAATATATTAAATACGGTGGTCTATTTAATTTAAATGTTAAATTTTGTGTGCACGTTAATTTCGAACTTTACGTATTTAGAAGAGTGTAATTTGGTAAGATCTGATTATGTGCATAAAATAATAATATATTCTATCCCATTAACGAACTATAAGGCTTAAATTTGGACAATTAATATTTCAAATAATGTTATTATCTAATTAGCTCGTAGTTTCTTTTAAAATTTTAAATATCCATATAAAATGCCACCATTTTTATTTTAGATAAGACCCAATAATATGTTATATATAACAAATTCACAACTCAAATAATACAAACCTAATATAAGAATGTAACCAACATATAAAGTTGAAATAATGAAGTAAAATATAAATGCCATTTTTTTATATTCTCATCCCGCACAAGGTGCGGATTACCACCTAGTTCACTTTATAACACTAGATTATGAGCCTATCGATTTTATGTAATTATTATGTAACTACAACTTACTCATCTAACAAATTTAAAGTTTGTCTTATAAATATAATAATTAGTTTGTGAATATGTTCCTTACAACTTATTAAGCTAACAAATTAAAAGTAAAATTTGCAAAAATCATAATTTTCATGACTCTATCAAATAGATCTTCAAGATCTATGGAATCTATATAAACAAAGATAAAAGAGAAAAGTTAACAGACCAAAAATTTCTTATGTCGAGTTTCTATTTTAACGAATTTCTAGAATTCTGTAAAGTTACAAATTAAAATTTTATTTAATTGGTCGTAAATAAAACACACATTTCTCACCGAAGACTCGCTCAAAAGTTACAACAAATACTTTACCTTTCTCCTTGTTTCTCTCTTCCCCACTGACATTACCTTTCCCACACGCAACCTAAGAACGAACCCTTTTCTTATTCCTCAAGCAATCTACGAAACCAATCACAATATTTCTAATACGACCGTTTTAACTCCACAGTCTTCAACATGTCTATGCCCACGACCGAAACAAACAATATCAAACCAGTCCGCAATCTCGTTTCAACGCCGGTCACAATTTATTTGACCGGTGGCCTTCTCATCATTCTCACCGGTTTCTTCTCCTTCTTCTTCTGTGGATCTTTTCTCAAAAAACTCTTAAATATTTGGAACAACCTTAGAAACCGAAACCGTCCCAGTAACCTAATCCAACCTTCTATTCCCCCTGAACATGCTGGCCTTGGCTCCAAGATCATTCAATCGTTCCCTGAGTTTCCATATTCGGTGAAAGATCGTGGGATGGATCAGTGTTCTATTTGTTTGATAGACTTTATGGATGATGATACCATGAGGCTCATTTCTACTTGTAATCACTTCTTTCACACAATTTGCATTGATCTTTGGTTTGAGTCACACAAGACTTGCCCGGTGTACCGATGCGAGCTTGATGTTCACAAGAAAAGCAGCCGGCTATTCCTGAAGTTGACTTAGTTACATCTGAAAGCCATGAAGAGCGTTTGTCCCGCGACCCTTTGACAACCATCGTTCACGAGGAGCATCCTACGACTACTACTATCGGTATTAATTTAGATCAAACAGACGATATCGAAAACTATGAAAGGCGAATGAAAGAGCCAAATTTGCGGTTTTGGAGGTCACATTCTACTGGACATTCTATTGTTGTTAAAACCGAAACCGAACAAGCAGCAGAAGAAAAGGAAAAGGAAGAATTTAATATACATATTGAGATCTCTGGAGAATGTCAATTTGAAGATCACATGAGAAATTTACCGAACAGAAATCTGTATTGTGTTAGGGGAACTTACTCAGTAGGATAGAGCCTTAGAATGTGAAATGGGTTGGCTAATATATCATTTACTGGATCCAGCAATGAAATTGTGTTCTCTCGTCTTAAAGGTCCAATATTATAATTCTTTTGTATACCATAGGTTATATACGAAGTGTGTCTTCTGCGGACTACAAGAAACAGTGGATCATCTATTCATCTCATGTCAGTTTGCGACATCAGTCTGGGAGGCTGCACCATTTTCAAATGTACAAGCCACTCTAGGAACAACAAATTTCACATCAGCGCTGCAAGCATCGCGCAAGCTAGTAAACTTGCCTCCAACTGGCGTACACCTCGTCTCCTTGTTCCCATGGATTGTTTGGACCATATGGTTAACTAGGAACCAGAGGATCTTCCAGAACAGAGAATTCGATGGAATGGCCACACTGACAAAAGCAACCACTGACGCTAGAGAATGGCAACAAGCACAACAAGAGGTACACCGAGCAATAGAACTTCAGACAGACCCGGAGATACAACCAACATCAACCATCATCATCAACACGGATGCAGCCTGGAAGGAGGAGACAAAAACGGCTGGAATTGCTTGGATCTTCTATGATGTCAATGGGAAGCCGTTTCGACAAGGAAGTGGAACAGAAGAATGGGTGAGCTCTCCAATCATGGCAGAGGCGCTTTGCCATCCGTGAAGCACTCTTACAAGCTCGAGGTCATGGCCATATCAACATCGCAAAATCAGGACAATCAACGGAAGATACCAAATCAAGGGACTTTATGGAATCCTTCAGGACATCCACAACTTAACTTGTTATCTCTCCACCTCTGTTTTCTCGTTTATTTCTCGCAAAGACAATGTTGCAGCGGACAACCTTGCTAAGAAGGCTCTGCTAAACTTCTTCAACTGCATGTAAAACTCTTTATGAAATTAATGCATTAGTCGTTCAAAAAAAAGGTTATATAAGGTATTAAAGATTGTAGTAATGTCTATACTCTAATATATGTACTTGAAAACAAGCCAGAGGTGTTTTTGATAGAAAACCGGTGTTAATGCGATGGGTGTCAATTTTATAGATATTAGTTATTGGGAAAATATGAGAGTATTCTAAAGTAGAGAGAGAGCAGTGACGATATACTTTTATTTACAAGTTGTCTAAATTTTGAAAATAGAACAGGCCAAAGCACATATGACGATGGCATCGGAAATGCAAGATGAATTGGCGGAGTTGATCGAAAGAAGAAAGCAGTCGTCGCTAGCCTTCTCCATCTGATGCGTAAAACGTCTTCTGCTCAGGTACATTATTGAAACCGTTAAATAAAGAAGCATCTAACAGGTTGTATTTGGGTGGGATCTTGATTACATTCACTTTCATCAGCTTCAACTTTGAATATTTGCTCGCTCTGTGCATGCCCAGTTGGAAAAGCTCCCAAAGAATATTTTGGGCATTAAACTACTTTTGGTGTTTTCGTTAAAGTTAATATGTCACACACCAAAGACCTAGCCACCTAGGTTTAAGTCCCAGAATGTTCGTTGAACTACTTTGGCTCTTCTGGGTGAAGATCATTTGGCGTGTCGATGCTGATAGCTCTCCAATAATTAGTATTTTCCTTTGTTAATTTTTGGTTTTTAGTTTTTGTTAATCTGTTTAAGGTTCGGTATAAGATCATTTTTTACATCAGTTTAGGATCGGCTTTATTTTTTTATGTCAAATAGCCATTCTATTTTTTAACTTTGAAGTTGTCTGGGTAACAAGACCAAAATAGAACAACCAACAAAACAAAGGTTACTGTGACAAAATCTACTTATCTTAACTAAAAATATGCAGTTCTATTTTGTCTCCTAAGCTTGGAATATGACAAATCCTGGAAGCATGGAATCTTTTCTTCAGTCTTTGTATCTCTTCCAGTTCAGTTGAGAAATTCAGCCAATGTCTCTGGATCTCTTAACATCGCTATTACATCCATGCAGTCTTTGTAAATTACTGACCAGTCTAATTGTGCAACATACTTTTTATATATCTCCATTTCACTAGATCAATGCTATTAAAATAATTTTTTTTTAGGTCTCCTTAGTTTGATAAATATTTACCATAGTGCCATTTCATTTAAAGTTTAATTAAAAATATATGGTAATTATTTGAAATATCCATACATGATGTTTCCCTTTTTCTTAATTAAATATAGCTGTGGTAAAGTCTGACGTTTGTGGAATCCCCTTGGTCCAGTGGTTTACCAAAAGTTTATTAATACTTCTACTCCAAGATGTTTGGGTTGCTCCTCATAAAACAGGTAAAAATGTCGGTTGTAGAACGTCTGAAAATGTTTTCATACTAATTTGAAATAGCATAATTATCAATTGTTAAAAAAGTCTGAGATTTATGAAATCATACTTTAGTAAGGAAACATTATATATGTGGGAACCGAAATTCACACCGTCTATTTCCGTGATTGGAGGAAAGTCAAGAAACCCTAACTTTCCCTGAGGTCCCGGATTCTCTGCAAGAGCCAACGACAAGTGACAAATAAATATAGAAAAAATGAAAAGACAACAAAAAAATTATAGAGAAAAAGTAGATCTTATTTCGAATCCGCCTAAGAGCGTTGCGATCATTATAAAAGATTAGAAAAGCTTTGGCTGCAAGAGATGTCGGCGAGTTACCTAGTTCTAGCCACCTAAAGCCTTAAAAACCTAGTTGAGTCGCAGCTTGATATCAACAAACGAAAAAGACATGAAAAACGGTTTTGTTGATTTTCGGACTGAACCTTATGAAAGGCTGCCTACATACCCCTTTCGAAGATCAAGCCGAACGTAGTTCAGTTGAAAGAGTGGAACAAGAGATTGAACTGCCTGTGCGAGTTCGTCTAGTGATTGAGTGCAAGTCATAGAAACACAACATGTCGAGAATAATGCCTGAACTTTCGAAGTGCAGAGAGGTCTAAGAGTCTAAAAAAAAACCGTCCTTGCGCCTCTCGCCTTCGCGTCCCTTATATACTCCTCCTAGGTCGATTTGGGCTTTTATTTTTCTGCCCTTGGGTCGAGTATATCTTCTCGCCGAAATATTCCATTTACCCGATCTTCATGATTATCCTTTGAAACTTGACATTTATCTCTTTTCGCGAATATTCGATAAACCACCATAGTGACTTTGGACCGATTCTCGTAAAAAAATGTAAGCGGGCTTTTGCCGCGTTTTAGACCCTCTGGGTCGTTTTCGACTAAAACGTTTTTACGATTTCTTTCGGAAGAATTGCCTTTAGTACGACGTCGGTTTAACGAAATAACGTAAATCAATCGTATAGCCAAGACAACAATGGTGTTAAGTTAACCGTTATCGTTTTGTACGATCGATCCAAACTTTATACAAAAAAATAAGTCTTCGTCGTTTTTATCGTAAAGTTTCAACGATAACTCCGATCGAGACAAAACAAGAGACTATTTGACCGAGATCCGAAGGAGGGAGTTCCGGAGATGAGAATGCATGGTGTTGGACTGATCCAAATCGCCTGATGGAGAATTGGACAAGACTGATCCAAGTCGCCATTGGGTGAGTTGGGTGTCGTCCAACTTGCCCGATGGCGGTTCAGACAAGACTGGTTTGGTTGCTTCGGTGCTCGGGAATCTTCTGTCCGTATTTTTATTTTCTTTTTAGAAAGTGTTCTCGGGAACTTTCCAACATTGATTTTGTCGTTACTGATTTTGACCCCAACAGTTAGCCGCCCAACACGTAAGTATCGAGTTCGATTCTTGCGTGCGGTTAGACAAGTTAGGAAAGTTAGGCGGAATTAATGGTATTAAATGGTCTGCTCACTCTACTAAGAGTGGAAGGCGATAAGATTGGGGCTGCGCCTTGTAAAGGCTTCCTACATACCCTTGTCGAAGGGATCAAGCCTTTCGTAGTTCGTCTTGGAGTTAAGGTTCTTATAACATGTTTTCCAATAAGACCTTTGCGGTCTAGTTGTGTGTCATGTAGAGATTATCGGATGTTGCTGCCAATGCATTTTATATTGAACCTTTGTTGGCCTCGTGACTAGCCTTGCGGGCCGTTTGCTTTGGCCTAGTGTGGCCGCATTTATTTTTTGGGATTAGCCGCGTGTGGCTTTGAATCCATGCCGCTTGGCGGCTTCTTTGTAATGAATTGAGTTTTTCATTTTAAGAGCATGTTTGTATTCGTATGAATGTAAAAGGAAGATTATGAGTTGTCATCTCATATTCTAACTCTTTGATAGATCACCGTTTTCGTTGTTCATTTTAGGCGGAGAAATTCAAATTTTTTAATTTTGCGAAGATTCGTAAACGTTGGAATATACGAAGAGACAACTTTTGGGATCTCGTATCGTTAAATACCATGCCTTGAGATGTTAGAGACCAATGTGATGGGTTTAGGGTAAGACCTAGGTTTACCGTCTATGTTAGGGTGTGCGATGACTACTTTGGATTACGTATCCCATATGCGATTTCAAACTGATGCGTACCGATTTAAAATTCACGATAGGTTCTCGGCTTATATGACTTGTTTGGTAAGAATCGAGCACCTCTCCAACGACAATTTTTAAGTCGAGGAAGTGCTGACCAAAATTTTGGATTTCTTTTATAGCGCTATTATCCTCGTGTCGGATGTTTGAGAGCTATCTCTATGAGATGGCTAAGTCTGTTTAGGACGTTATGAGTTTGTTGTGATCAGCAATAAACGTAATGGTAGATATTACCTTTTTCGAGTCTTTGCGAAGAATACATGCTTGAGGAGATGTTAGTGCGTATGACTGTTTGGTCTTCCAAGAAGGTGTCTTTATTGAGGAAGGTAATTTTGTCGAAAAATAGTTCTTCAGGCGTCTGCGACGTCTCGTGATGCTGAAGATTGTTTTTTTTGTATGCCGCATTTCGTTCTTGAAAGGTTTGCGGGGTTGAAGATGTTTCTCGATATTGCAAAGGATTAGTCTTAACCCTGCGTTGGAGAAACATTTTGGCTTGTCTACGGATGTCCGCAGCCAAAATTTGTGTTCACTTTTGAATTTTAAGGAGCTTGATTTATGATAGAGGAATTAGGACCAAGGGGTCGCGTAGATTAGGACCAAGGGGTCGCGTAGATCAGTCCCTGGGAAGAAGCGTTTTTCTTCACTATGCTTTGTGAAGAGTTGGCCTCCAGAGATTTATTTCGTGTATTTTTAAGGATGCTTCGTGTAATACCCGTCTTTAAAAAAAAAAAAAAATACAGAGCTCGGAATAGTATCGACGGGAAAACCCAAAGTTGGACAAAAACCCTTATTTCGGTATTATGGAATTTCTCGGGGAAGCCGAAGGCTCGGGAAATATTTATCCTCAAGGTTAAAGTTAGTCTGGAGTTTATTAAAAATATTCAGCTCATCAGATTGGGAACGGAAAAATATTCGGGATTGATCACGGGCCAAAAATATGTCGGAAGGGTCGAAATCACGCAAATCGACCGAGAAGCACGAGATGTCTCAACGCAAGGGATCAGAACGTGGTGTCAATCACTTAGCAAGCTGTCTGTCTACGAAGCACGACGTGTCTCCACAGGAAGGAGTGTTTCATGCAACTTGACAAGTAGAAGAACAAGGTGTCGCAGTATCTGCGAACAGCGCATGCAAGCTGACATCCAGTGGCCTGTGTGTCGCGACACGTGAACACCATACATGTTGAGAGCCATGTGGACGTGGTGGTGTCTTCTAGCGTGTAAAGGAGGCATGCAACAGGGCATGTGGACGCCCGTGTGTCGCCACGCATTCGACCGGAAGCATGCGGGACGACACACAGGCGATCGGGTGGCTCATTTTTATTGGCCAGCAACTTCTATATATACCCAGCTACCCTGGTTCATTTTCACTCATTCAGACACACCAAGGACACTCTAAAACGTGGGTTAGAGAGAGAAAGGGAGGAAGAAGTGAGGTGCTTTAGAAGTATAGACATTTCCGAAGACTGATAATTCTTAAAGAATATCGATCGATACTCCTTTCAAAATATCGATAGACACAACGATTGAGACCTCATCCAGACTGATCCTCTTCTCAACGTTCCTCGGTTCGCATCCGGTAAAAACTGTCTTTTACTTGATTTAACCGTTTTCCGGGAATGTCTAATTTTCAAGGATCGATCGAGAGTTGGTTTTCTGGGAACTTTCAGGCATTCATTCCATCGTGACCGGTTTTGACCCCAACAGTTAGCCCCTCAGCTAGCTAGGATCCGTGGGCCTAGGTGTGAGGTCCTAGCTTGCGGTATGACTTGTTTTGATGGAATTAGACGTAATCGTTTGCCGAAAGTCCGAGAATGAATATTAACATTTTTTCCTATATATAGGTGGAGTAAGTTTTTTCAAAGTCTTTATTAACTTCTCTTCACAAGAAAATTTCTCCAAGGTAGAAATTTCTCTTATCCTCTCTCTCTTTACCTTTGTGTCAAAGTTTTTGTCTTTCAAAAAAATGACTTCAAGAAAGAGATCCTCTAAGAAAAAGACTTCCCCTCAATCATCTTCTGGCAATCCTTGTACCAATGAGGAGATTGTTCCCAAAGAGGAATTCGAGGTCGAGCAGAAAGAGAAGGAAGCAAACTGGGACGCTTTATGCGGTTCGATAATTCCTCCGCCCGAAGTCTTCTATCCCACAAGATCTGCGACGCAGCTTGATCTTACCCTTCCGAGCAGGACCTCTCCCGCCTAGCTTAAGAACCTTCGGGAGTTTTACATAGTCCCGAGCGGGGTTGTGTTTCGAGTCCCGGTGCATGGGGAGAGTACAGAGGATCCCCCGGAGGGATTCTTCACATGCTACGAAGCTTTCCTGACACGTTGTCGCATGTGGTTCCCGATTCCTGAGACCATCGTCCGCGCACTCGACCGTTTTGAGCTGTCGATCAGTCAGCTAAACGTTGCAGTGTTGCAGAATTTTCTTGGTGTGTTGATCCTGAGCTACGAGCTCGGAATGGACCTCAGCCCCGATGACTTTGAAGGGCTATGGTCGACACGAAAGACCTCGATTGACTACTCATACCGCATGGCTCCTAAGAGACATATGTCGATAATCCATGGGCATACTTCAAATGCCAGGGGATGGTTCGAGCGTTTTTTCTATGTTTGAATTGATGGCGCATCCGTCGAGGAGAACTGTCTTCCCTTGTTCCGTGGCAAATGGAACTTTCATCGTGGTACGATGGTTGGAAATTTGGTTCTTATAGATACTCGGAGGTATCTAACACATTTTTTTTTTGCAGCGAATAGTATCCTCCTTGCGACCCCCAGGGACCTGTTTGCTAAGCGCGATCTTCTCCGTAACGGTCCGTTCTTTTCGGATTCCTTCACCCTAGACAGGATCCGGAATGCAGTGGCGCTCTACCGATCGCGAGGCATCTTCCGACCTTTACGTCCGTCAGATATGGACGAGCCACACCCCGACGCTGTTCCCGATCAGAGGGAGAGAGTTAGGCCCCGAAAGGACAAGGGAATCGCTCTCGAAGACAGAAACTTTGTCTCAGAAGATCTTCCGCTACCCGGATGGAACCCGGGTTTCACCCCGGGTGATGGGAGTGGAACCAGCGAGGCTCCCCTTCCGAACGACTTCTTTGCCAACCTTCCTCCCGGTTTTACTACTCCAGCGTCACTGGATGATGCGTCGAGGAGAGAAGTGGTCGCGGAAGGTTCTCGGTTGATCAAAGAGCTTTATTCTCTGAAAAATTATTTTTTTTGCGAGTCTTCGTTTGTCGCTTCCATGTTTGACCCTTGATTCGTGTAGGGAATGCGGGTCTTTAATTCAACGCTTCACGGAAGTTTCAGAGAGGCGCGTCTTTTGCACTTCAAGGCCGAAGAGATCGAGAGGAAGTTCATCCATTTTCAGAATGAGTTTGCGGAAAGAGAGCGCAAACAGGCTGAGTCCCATTCCCGAGCTCTCATTCGTGCGGAGAGGAAAGGGAGGAGAGCGATTGCTGCTGAGTTAGTGATACCACTCAAATTACCCTAAGGAGTGAATTACTCTCTCAAATAAGAGGTTCAGTTGCAATACTTAGGGATCGAATCCACAAGGAGCTAGGGAACTTATTAAATCTAGTCAGGTTATTAATTCTGGGTGTTTGTTGTTTTATGGTTTAAAAGTAAATAGCAATCCTAATTGAGCAAGTCTATTGCTCGACTAACAAGATGATTGGGGGTGTAACTTTATTGGAAGATATTAGATGCAGGGTTTCTATTCAAGTGTTAGAGACTATAATCCTATATATGCCTAACAGTTGCATGCATGATATATTAGAGCTCAACTCCTTAATCACAGTGATCAGCGATGGCAATGTTTCACTGGTTAACTAACTAGATCTTGGATCTCAACTATCGTCTTTTGATCACAAGAAAGTGTCGATCGATGATCCTATATGGATATTGATCGATACACCTTGCGCAATATCGATCGATTGTTAGAAGACAATATCGATCGATAGCTTCTATCTAAGCCCTAGGCGCGGGTTAATATCGATCAATGTACCAGGTTTGGTATCGATCGATGCATAAGATCGATGCATAAGATCGTTTTGCTGGATGAAGGTGGGTATCGACCGATGCTGAGTAGACTCTGTCGATCGATGGTGGAGACGTGTTGTTGAAGGAATAGCTTGAATATCTATCATCCTGCATAGCAATCTCTATAGCTCTTTCCTTCCAGTAATCCTCATCATACTCCTCAGTAGGATCCTCACTGGATGAAGGAATTACAGTCTCTACTGCAAAACTTTCATGGAATCCACTGTATGCCCAACTACCTATGGAATAGTCATCACGTCCTCTTTTGTTGGGTTGTTGAAAGGCAAAGTCTATATAACACTGATCTGGTAATGTGAAGTGGTCTACCGGTTGCTTCCCATCGAGCGACGGGGGATAGAGTTCATCGGTCGTCGGTGACTCATTGGAATCGATCGATGACGCAGTGGAATCGGTCGTCTGTTTCGTACTCTGCTCCACAATGGCATGCTGCAATGTAGCCAAGATCATTTCCAAGCTCCACGAGGTTGACCTGTTGTCTCACAACTCGAACTAGGTCATAGTGGACGTCTAGATCTATCAGTGTCAGACACAATATGTTGGTGTTCATATCATATACAGCTCCTACTGTAACCAGGAAAACTCTTCCAAGCAGAAGTGAAGAGTTCTAGTTAAGCTTGATGTCCAAGACATGAAAATCTACTGGGACAAGGGCATTACCAATCTGTACCTCAAGGTCTCTTATGATGCCTCCTGAGCTTCTTTATGAAAGGTCCACGAAGGTGAACGATTCTGATGAGGCCTCTATTTTCAGACCCAGATGGTCTGCCATAACCTTAGGTAGTATGCTGACTGATGCTCCTGTGTCACAAAGTGCTTGGGAAAATTCAATACCCTTCCCCACACATGGTATTGCAAACTTCCCAGGATCACTCTTCTTCTTCAATGTGATCCTTAGTTTCATCCTTTCCCTGACATGATGAAACATTCTCCTAATGTCCTCCTCAGTCTCCTTAGTCTCTCTGAAGAACATCCAGAGCCGGTGTGTGAAATAAACTTCATCAAAAGGTTTCTCCACTGGGATTCTGAGGACTCTCTTAGTGAAACCATCCAACTCCTTCTCATTAGCTTCCCTCTTAAGGTTCTTAGGAATCTTCTCCTTCCTTTTCCTTAACCTTCTTCCTTCAGTTGCCTCATCAACTTGCATAGGCTCTGGTGTAGTGTCTGAAGGGTTGGTTGTAGGTTCTGGTGGGTTTGCTAAAGGTTTAGGTGGTGGTCTGAGTGCGTTGATTTGGTAATTATCAATAGATGGTAACCGCATTCGGTAGGTGAGAGGTGCCCGTCGATCGATGGGAGGTGAGGG
>NC_027755.1:8357016-8357588 GCF_000695525.1 Brassica oleracea var. oleracea
GCTCATGCGGTCGATCGATTTTGACGTAGAAAGGGGTGGGTGGGTGAGGATGTTTTTATGCGAATTCCTCATGAGTCATGATTCGAACTACACTACACTCCGCAGTCGATTCAGCAGATGACGTCGATCGATGTTTAGAGTAATCTGTCGATCTATCTTCGTCATGGTCTATCGAGCGATGTGTATCCATTGACATCGGTCGATACCAATGTGATCCACCAAAACTCATGGAGCTTTCAACTTCGAAGTCTCCTTCTCCAAGCTTCTCATGCTTCACCACTTGCTAGAAATCATCATCTATGATGTCATTTACGTGGTGTTTTGTTTTCTCAACTGTTGTCTCTCTAGCCAAGGCTTCTTGCCTCTTTACAGTGTCTCCAGTCTGAACTACTTGCATTTCAAGCTTCCTCACCTGAGTCCCTAAGGTTTCAATTTTTGTGTTCAGACTGTTGTAGGCGGAATCTATCTTCTCATTGAAATCCACAGTGAATTGTTGTTGTCCTTCCAGAACTCTGTCAAGCATCGCTTCAATCTTCCTTTCATGAGTCTGTGGTGGTGGATTCTGGTAAAAT
>NC_027755.1:8357719-8359554 GCF_000695525.1 Brassica oleracea var. oleracea
TCACATCTTCTTCTCCTTCCATGTCTACAGCTTCTTCTCCTTCAGCTTAGCAGAACTGCTTCCTAATAAGCTCATGAACCACATCTAACTTTGCTCCAACTTCGTCCATCTGCTCCTTCCCTAGGGATGCAACAGACTTCTTTCTCTCAAAATCAGTGTTCTTGGTGTTGCTGATGTTTGCTAGATTTTCTATCAGTGTCACAGCCTCCACCGGATTCCTGGTGTTGAAGTTTCCCTTGCTAGCTGTATCAAGAGCCAACTAATACCTCAAGGCGATACCTCTGAAGAAAGTGCCTAGCAGTTGAACTTCGTTGAATCCGTGGTGTGGACAGTCTCGCTGGAACAACTTGAATCTGATCCACGCATCTTTGAAAGACTCTCCAGTCTCCTGCGCAAATGCAATTTTGCTCCTCAAGTCTTCAGCGCGTGCCTCATCGAAGAAGTTTCGCAAGAAAGCATTCTTGATGTCGGCCCAGGATGTTAGAAATCTTGTGGGTAGCTGCTTAAGCCAGTGCATCGCTTCTCCAGTCAGAGAATACTTGAAGAGCTTGCACAATAGGTAGTCCTCGGGGACTCCATCCATACGAATAGCAGCGATAAGATCCTTGAACCTCTCTAGATGGTCCATAGGATGCTCGTGCGGTAACCCAGAGTATGGTATCTGCGACACGAGTGTGTAGTACTGAGTCTTCAGCTCGAAATTCTGCTTCGGAATCTCAGGAAGTCGAATAGCTGATCTGTTGGCGTAGTACTCATCTGGACGATTGTAGTTAGCCAGTGCCCTTGGTCGAGCAGCCTCTTCTATAGGTTGAGCAGCTCCTGTAGTATCAGTATCAGGGATTACATTCCCCTGAGCGTCTAGTTTCTGACCTGTTGCATTACGCAGATGACCATCCTGGTCATACAGGTTTCCATTCTCGTCCTGTCTGAGAATAACAATCGCAACCATGTTTCGCGACTGATGATCGATCGATGTACGCGGTGTAGTATCGATCGATGTCGAACGATGTAGATCGGTCAACGCTGAAGCTCAGATGTCGGTCGATGGTTGGGTGCGAGAATCAGTCGACGTGAAAGCTTCTGCATCGAGCGATGTGGAACGTTGGTCTTTGCAGATCGTGCGTTCCAAATGAGTAGGATCTTCTGAGATTAGCAGGTGTTTGTCCTTGTTGCTTCTGGTACTGTTGGGCATGCACCTGAAAAGACAAGAATTTTTTTTTTTGTCAGAATGGGGGTAGAGAAAAGAATAAGAATCAATAACACTAAATCTAATGGCGATCAAAGCTCCCCGGCAACGGCGCCAAATTTGATACCACTCAAATTACCCTAAGGAGTGAATTACTCTCTCAAATAAGAGGTTCAGTTGCAGTACTTAAGGATCGAATCCACAAGGAGCTAGGGAACCTATTAAATCTAGCCAGATTATTAATTCTAGGTGTTTGTTGTTTTATGGTTTAAAAGAAAATAGCAATCCTAATTGAGCAAGTCTATTCCTCGACTAACAAGATGATTGGGGGTGTAACCTTATAGGAAGATATAGATGCAGGGTTTCTATTCAGGTGTTAGAGATTATAATCCTATAGATGCCTAACGGTTGCATGCATGATATATTAGAGCTCAACTCCTTAATCACAGTGATCAGCGATGGCAATGTTTCACTGGTTAACTAACTAGATCTTGGATCTCAACTGTCGTCTTTTGATCACAAGAAAGTGTCGATCGATGATCCTATATGGATATCGATCGATACACCTTTTGCAATATCGATCGATTGTCAGAAGACAATATCGATCTTTAGCTTCTAGCTAAGCCCTAGGCGCGGGTTGATAATGCTC
>NC_027755.1:8359739-8361110 GCF_000695525.1 Brassica oleracea var. oleracea
TTGCCTCCTAACACTTAGGCAAGTATATAACTATTAGGTTAAAAACTCGTCAGGGGTAATCTTGTAATTTGGTGAAGCCTTGGGTTTAAAGTCGGCTGGAACCAAGTCGCGCATCTCGCGTCTCGACATCGATCGATGGTACAGGATGTACATCGATCAATCATAATTTTCAATCGTCGAGGCTTCTCTTCTGTATCGATCGACGGCACTGGATGTGCATCGAATGATTGCTTCTTCTTCGTATCGACCTCTAATGGTCAGCTCGGATGAAATCTATTTTAAGCTCCTAAATGCTCCATAATCATCACTTTACTCCAAGATACTGCTGAACCTGAAAACATACCTAATAAGATAGAATATATAATATATAGATAGTAAAACACTTATATACCATGGATGAAAATGGATCAAATCCATGGTATATCAGCTAGCGAGGAGAGCTACATTGTTTGATGCTGAGTTCAGGAGTTTCAAGGACGCTCAAGACTACGTGGGTGACTTCCGCGAATGCCGCGGTTCGGTTGGTCCCTTTGGAAGTCACAGAATGCTGATTTCTCTTTTCTCTCCGAGGTTGCTGAGATGTCGGGCCTCATGGATGGGTGCGCCCAGGCTTAGTCGATGGTTCCTCCAATCGAGGGGAGGATCCGAGAGCTTTGGAAACCCATCGAGGTTTCAGAGGACACGACGGAAGCGGGAGCAGATGCTGCGGACGAGCAAGGAGAAGTGGATCAGCCTGCGGACTCATTTGGAGCTTCGATTTCCGGGTATCTTGACCTTGATCTCTGAAGGTCGTCGGGATTGTTTTCCCTTTGCCTTTATCTCAAGATTTCATGTAGTGTTTTAGGCTGAGTGTGGCCATCGTTATTTGAGTGTGCTATGGCCTTGCAAGGTCATTCGACTATGATGCGGGACTGGCCGTTGGTGGCTTCGAATCCCAGCCGCTCTGCGGCCTTTTTATATATATCGAATGTTCTTTTAGCATTCTATGGGGTTTAGTTTATAATTCTGCCAAGTGTCGAGGGAAAGACACGAGTAGCCACTTCGTATTTTAACTCTTAATTGTCGTTTAGTTCATTTGCTCATTCGAAGGTATTCGAAAACGTTTAGGAGTTTTACGAAGTTTCGTGAGCGTTTTAGATGTGGACGATGAGACATGTTTTAAGATCTTGTATCAGTTTCGATATCATGCCTTGAGATGTTAATGGACCAGTAGGACTGGGTTTAGGGCAAGACCTAGGTTTACTTTCGGCTCTAAGGCTATGCGACGACTAATCGGCTTTCGTTTTGCCCGTTGGCGATTTCTACCTGATTCTTTCAGATTAAAGTCTGCGACTGGGCTCCGGCTTATATGACTTGTGTGGGAAGAATCGA
>NC_027755.1:8361329-8363798 GCF_000695525.1 Brassica oleracea var. oleracea
TTCTCGAAGATATGTCTTTTGCTGTGAGATGGCTACGATCTTTGTTTTTATAGAGGATGCGTTTTTCCGGTCTTGCTTGACCATGAGTATGTGTGAATTACATAGGAATTAGTTTTTGTCCAAGGACTGCTTGGACGGTATGCCCTTATCTTGGGCGTTTCTTAGGCCAACCTTAGATTACTGTGACTTATTGCAAGTGAATCGTAAGATCGGAAGAAGATAGAATTTATTGAAAAAGTTTCGAAAATATCGACTACATTCATGGATATTTCGGACTTTGTGGGAGTATACGAGTATACGTACCCACTCCACACCACCCCCCCCCCCTTTAACGAGGGGGATAGCTGAACTTGTCGATATGACAAGCTACCTACGTACCTCTTTCGAGGATTAAGCCATCTCGTAGTTCTGCTTGTTGCTGCAAATCGTTCCGGTTACTTTAGCCGTTGGGGCTACAGTTGGATCGATGACCGTTTCAGGGGTCGGGCTGTCCGCTGGCAAGGCGATGGACTCGGGGACTATGTCGCTGTCTGGAGTCATTGCCTGGTCGGGTGATTGTGGGAACCGAAATTCGCACTGTCGATTTCCATTTAAATTAGGAAACTAGGAAAACCCTAATTTCCCAGAGGTCCCGGATATCTGCTAATACCACACGCCAAGCAATCAGAACACAAGAATAACAACGATAAAGTATAAGAAATCAAAAAGAGAGCAAAGTAGATCTTATTCTGAATTAGCGTTTGAGCGTTTAACATGAAATGGGTTCGCTACGGTCTTCGGGAGATAGCATCAAAGGGTGGACGAGAAAGCATGGAGTAATTGTCGTATCGATGTTTCGGAAAAGCTCGGTCACTACGTAGCGATCGAGCGGAACGGACGCTCGGTCGCTAGGTAGCGACCGAGTTTCGGCTTAGGCTCGGTCGCTACGCTTGGTCGCTACATAGCGAACGAGTTTCGGCTCAAGCTCGGTCGCTACGTAGCGACCAAGCGGGACGGACGCTCGGTCGCTATGTAGCGATCGGACAGCGTGCATGTGCAGTATTAGCGTCATACTCGGACCTATCTGTAACCGGTCTGGGTATGTTTCCGATGGCTTATGTTTGATCTAAATAGAATTCAAACGAAGCTTTTTCTCGGGAACATACGTTGTGACGTTCTCTTGACTGAGCATGATTTGTTGCGAACATGTATTTTGCGGGGATTTGGACGTTAACTTCGTCGTAACCATTTTCGACCCCAACAGCTAGCCCCCAGCTTGTTAGGATCGTGGATTTCTAGTGAGATCCCAACGTGCGATATGGCGAGTTCGGACGAGATTGGTGTATTTGGGCGAAGTTCGTGTCCGAAAATCCGCAAGTAAATAGTAATTTCTCATGCCTATCAGAAGAGAGGTAATTTCTTCACAATCTTTACACTTACTCATTTTCATAGAGAGGTTTCTTGAAAAATTCTTTCTTCTTTTTCTTTCTCTCTATCATTTCCTTCTCAATAAAAAAAAAGAAAAACACGAGATGTCAAGTAAGAAGAGGAGTTCGAAGAAAGGGTCCTTGCCAGCGAACGTTTCTGAAGAGCTCTGTGTGCCAAAGATAGAATTCGTTCCTCATTCGGTAGACCCGGCCGAGAACGAGGCATGGTGGTGGCGTGTTATGGTTTGATCACGCCTCCCAAAGAGAAATCGTTCCCGGTCATGAACCGTCGCCCGGTCGAGGAAGGTGCACCAAGTAGGAGTACTAGCGAATTCCTCGAGGTCATGCGGTCGTTCTACCATATTTCGGATGCGGTGGAGTTCAGGGTTCCTCGTCAAGGAGAGCGCGTTAGTAGTCCCCCGGAGGGTTACTTTACTTGTTACGAAGCATTCGTAGTGCGCTGTCATTTTTGGTTCCCGATTCCCAAAATTATCGTCCGTGTGTTGGATCGTTTCGGGGTGGCGATAAGCCAACTGAATCCCCTTGGCATCCTGCACCTCATTGGAGTCCTGATCCTGAGCTATGAGCATGGTCTCTCTCTTACCGTCGATCATTTCGAATCGCTTCTTAGGTTGCAGATCATCAAGGATACAGACAAGTACAGGCTGCTCCCTCGGAACTTCATGTCAGTGGTTAAGGGGTTTACTTCTAACTTCAACTCGTGGAAGAAGTTTTTCTTCTTCGTTCGTGTGGACGCTACGTCTGTCGAGAAGAGTTGTATCCCATTGTTCCGGAGGTTGCCAAACGATCGTCCCTTCATCAATTCCCTTGCTCCGTTTCCTGAGAACATGGTTAAGGTGTTTACTTCTAACTTCAACTCGTGGAAGAAGTTTTTCTTCTTCGTTCGTGTGGACGCTACGTCTGTCGAGAAGAGTTGTATCCCATTGTTCCGGAGGTTGCCAAACGATCGTCCCTTCATCAATTCCCTTGCTCCGTTTCCTGAGAACATTATCGCGGTGAGGGATCTGCTCAGGAACGGTCCTTTTTTCTGGACTTCCTTTAC
>NC_027755.1:8363864-8363988 GCF_000695525.1 Brassica oleracea var. oleracea
TCCGAGCCTGATGACCAAGGTCCCGACGCTGCTCCCGCGGTTGCGACAAGGGTGAATTCTTCGAAGGGGGAAGATATTGACCTCGGTGACCTGGAGTTTTCGGTGGACGATTGCATGCTTCCAG
>NC_027755.1:8364066-8364538 GCF_000695525.1 Brassica oleracea var. oleracea
GGACTTTGATGATTTCTTCGCTGGTCTTCCCTCGGGCTTCGATGCTCCTCCGTCCACGAACGAGTCGGGGAGGCCGAAAGTCGCCGCGGAAGGTTCTCGTATCATCAACGGGGTATAGGCTTCAAGGATTCTGATGATCGTTTCAAGTATATATTTTTTTGCTTATAACGTGTTAATCGGTTTTGCAGGGCTTGTACTTGCTTGGATCGGCCATTGAGGCGAGCCATAGAGAAGCCATGATCTATCGCTTTAAAGCGGAGAAGGCGGAAAAGGATTTTGCTCGCATGCGAGACGAGCTGTTGGCACGAGATGCTCAACTCGCTCGTGATCATGCGAGGACTGTTCGTAGGGCGGAACGGAAGGGCAAGAGGGAGATTGTCGAGGTGATGAAAACTCGCGCCTTTCAATTCCAGGTCGAGTACGAGAACCTCAAGGATGCTTTCAACTCGCTGGGCGACTTCCGTGAGTGTCT
>NC_027755.1:8364777-8367095 GCF_000695525.1 Brassica oleracea var. oleracea
TTTTAACTTTGATCTGTGAGAGGTGAGTGTTTGACGGGAAGAAGTTTATCCCTAATCTAGTATTTTGCGGCCAAGTGTGGCCTTCGTTCTTATATGTTCGGCCGAGTGTGGCCTTCGAACTTTGTATGGGCCTGTTTTGGCCGCTCTTATTTTTATCAGGACTGGCCGTCGGTGGCTTTGAACCCCCACCGCTATGCGGTTTATATATATAACGGATGTTTGTTTGAATTACTTTGTTTTGAGTGGGTTTGAAGTAAACATGAATAGTCTTCTCATATTTAACTTTGTTGAGGCGTTCAATCTGTTGGTTTGTTCGAGACGTGAGTTTTCGTAAAAATTATTTATTCTTACGAACTTTCGGGAACGTTGAGGTATGAACGGAGAGACATGTTTTAGGATCTCGTATCGTTTAGATATCATGTCTTTGAGATGTCTGAGACCAATGCGATGGGTTTAGGGCAAGACCTAGGTTTACTCTCGGTTTTAAGGTTTGTGCGGTGACTAGCCGGCTATCGATTTTCCTGTTGCGATTTCTAACTGATTCTTACCGATTTAAAGTCCGCGATAGGTTCTCGGCTTATATGACTTATATGGTACGAATCGAGCATCTTTCCAGAGACAATTTTTAAGCCAACTGGAAGTGCTAGACCAAAATTTTGGATTTTTTCTTGTAGTGCGCTTTCGTCTTTGTGTTGGACGTTCGAAGATCAAAAGAGTGATCAAGTTGCGTTTGTTTAAGACGGCTGATGTGTTCGTCGGGGCCAATCGACGAACGGAGTGTAAGGTTTCTGTGGTCGTGTTCGGACAATTTGTTCGCATCGTCTCGACTTTTAACTTGGCGACGTCTCGCAGTTATTTCGAAGACTATACATATATTTTCGGTGCTGAAGAGGGATTGTTTTGCGATTTTGGGCCGTATGAGGCTGCGGACCAGAGTTTTAACGTTTGTAGATTTTCTAAGCGTGTTCTGAAACTTTTGCGTTAATTGAAGCGCAAGAGTTTTAATAAAAAGGAGCGACGCATATTGTAGTAAAAAATTTCGAAATCTCTAAAAAACTCGATTACAATAACGCATCTTTTCCTATGTGGGAGTATACGAGTATCCCCCCCCATTTTTAGAGAGGGGGATAGCTGAACTCGTCTTTCGACGAGCTGCCAACGTACCTCTTTCGAAGATCAAGCCATCTCGTAGTTCTATTTTATGTCGCGAGCGTTTTTACTCGGCGATTTGTCACCGTGCTGACCGCCTTGATCGTGATGACCGTGGCTGGGTCAGTGTTCTCTTCCGGATGTTCCGGTTGAGTCGTAGTGTCGGCTTCAGACTAGTGTTGAGTTTCGACACCCGAAACGTTTGCGTCAGCTGACGATGTTAAATCGTCTTTTCTTGAAACATTTTTGGCCAAAGATTTATCTATCTTCGTTCGCTTGCGATTTGCCGTTGTAGAGGGCGTCATCTGCCTTAACTTGTGCTCCGCGAGGAAGCATAGTCGCGACTGTTTTTGACATCCCCAGATAGCTGCGACTCCGTTCGGGGTCGGGAATTTGACACCCAGGTGGTACGTTGATGGAACGCCTTGCATGGCGTTGAGCCGTGGAGTTCCCATGATCACGTTGTAGATGGCAGGATGATCGACCACCGCAAATTCGACAATTTTCGTGATCTCCTTGGCCATGACTGGCAGCTGGATTGAGCCGAGGGTCATCGATACTTCGCCTGAAAAACCTGTGAGCGGTTTTGTCATTGGAGTTACTTCTCCGAGTTCGTTGCTCATCCGATTGAGAGTGTCGCAGAAGATTACATTGACCGTGCTTCCCGTGTCAATGAGTACTCTTCCGACTTCCTGATCACATATGACGAGATCAATGACCAGCGCATCGCAGTGAGGTTGGTTGATCCCGCTGGCTTCCTCCTTCGTGAAGGTGATTGAGCAATTTTGATCATCTCGGGTGAGAGACCATGTAGGCCAGTTTGCGCTCGACTCCGCCTTCCGCTGGTAAGCTTTGATGGCCGAAACCGTATCGTTGCAGAATTGTGATCCTCCAATGATCATGTTGACGCTGCGATGATTGTTATCGTTCCCCTTGTCGTCCGGCCTTCTGCCGCGTTTAACCCCAGATTGGTTTCTTTGAGGAGATCTCTCCGCGGGAGGATTTATTTACGGCTTCGGGGGGCGATCGGTCTCGAGGATGAGATCTTTCACGATGGTCACTTCCGAGAGCTCTCCAGCTAGTAGCTTCGCGGTCAGCCTTGCTCCCAAGACTTTGTAGTTAGTCGTGGAGTGTCCTTGGGACTGGTGGAACTCGCAGAAGGTGTTTTC
>NC_027755.1:8367206-8368076 GCF_000695525.1 Brassica oleracea var. oleracea
GGATCTACATCTTTCGAGGATGGTCTTGCCGACTTATGTTTTTGCGATAAGACTTTCGTTTCTTCCTCGATCATGATGTAGTCCGTTGCCTTGTGGAGGGCGTCCTGGATCGTCCACGGTTTGTCGAGGGCTATCCATTTTCTGAATTTTGACTTGTACCAGAGCGCGTTTCTGAGCGTATCAATGGCCACCTTGTTGCTTATCCCGCCGACCCTGGACATTACTAACTTGAATCGGCTGATGAACTCGCGGAGGGGTTCGTCTTCCCTCTGGGACAGACTCCAGAGATCGACATCGGGAGTTTCTCTATCTACGAACATAGAGTATTGCTTGAGAAATTCTGATGCGAGCTGTCGGAAACTTCCGATAGAGTTTCGATTAAGGCGTGCGAACTATTCTAGGGCTGCCCCTTCTAGATTCTCAACGAACAGGCGGCAGTAGCCGGCGTCTTTTTCGCCGTCCTTCAGCCTCGCTCTTCCCATCCTGATGTGGAAAGCCTGAAGGTGTGCCTTCGGATGGGTCGTACCATCATACCTCGGTACTTTGATTTTTCCCGGATCGGATATCCTCATATCTGAGATGCAAGTGGTGAAGGGGGTCTTCCGAGCCCCTTCAGCAGCCTGTCGATCTCGGGTGAAGCTCTGGTAGGGTGATGGATTTGGGATTTCACGGCTCTTACTTCTGCCGCAGTCTTGGTGATATAGTCGAGAAGATCGCGGTTATCCGACATCTCGCCAGCAGATTTCCGAGCCGGTCGGCGTTTACTGCAAGTGAGCTCGGTTTGCTTTTCAGCCAGCTCTTCTTGTTCGTTCCAATAGAGGATTTCATCCTCTTCTGTCATTGGTTTGTCGAACGGAGAGCTTTCCCGAG
>NC_027755.1:8368994-8369811 GCF_000695525.1 Brassica oleracea var. oleracea
AGAGAGCAAAGTAGATCTTATTCCGAATTCGCGTTTGGGCGTTACAACAAGGTAAGAGCCTGAGCTACGAGAGCTGTCGGCGAGATTCCTAGTTCTAAAACCCTAAGACGGCAATAACCTAGTTGAGTCGCAGCTCGAATAACAAAAACGGAAATATGCCTAATTGCTCTAAGTGCTAAGTTTGCTCTGAGAAAAGTCCCCCTTCAGCTTCTCGCCTAAGACTCCTTATATACTGGCTCCTAGGTCGGTTTGCGCTTTTCCTCTTCTACCCTTAAGCCATCATAGCATAAAAATGGAGATATTCCATTTTTTCTGATCCTCGTAATTATCTTCAAAATTTTCGTATTTATTCGCGAAAACTTGACATTTATCTTTCCTTTCGAACCAACCGTAAACCGTCATGCGGCTTACGGGATGCTGGTTAAGAAATCGTAAGTTGGGCCTCGAGTCATGTCTTAGGTCCCTTTGGGCCGTCTTCTGACTCGAAGCGTTTATTACGGCTTCTTTCGATAAAGAACGAACTTTCCGCGGTTTTTACCGTAAAGTTTGATCGATAACTTAGAATGGCGGGAAACATGAAATGGGTTCGCTTCGGTCTTCGGGAGATAGCATCGAAGGGTGGACGAGAATGCATGGACTAATTGTCGTATCGATGTTTCGGAAGAGCTTGGTCGCTACGCTAGCGACCGAGCTTCGGCTTGAGCTCGGTCACTAGCGTAGCGACCAAACTTCGGCTCGAGCTCGGTCGCTACATAGCGACCGAACGGGATGAGCGCTCGGTCGTTACGTAGCGACCGAGCTGGACGAGCGCTCGGGC
>NC_027755.1:8369832-8371781 GCF_000695525.1 Brassica oleracea var. oleracea
GTGTTCCGATCGTCATACTCGGACCTATCCGTAACCGGTCTGGGTATGTTTCCGATGGCTTATGTTTGATCTAAATTGAATTCAAAAGAAGCTTTATCTCGGGAACATACGTTGTGACGTTCTCTTGACCGAGCATGATTTGTTGCGAAAAGACATACTTATATTTTGCGGGGATTTGGACGTTAACTTCGTCGTAACCGTTTTCGACCCCAACAGTGATTCTAGATCTCATTTTATTGAGCCCTCGGGAGCGTTTTGAGCTTTCTTAGCCCGCTTCAGGTTGACCGCGGGGGTATTCCGAGTTTGTCGTAGTTTATGCTCGGCCAAGAAGCAGAGCGTAGACTGTTTCTAACATCCCTAGATTACCACTGTTCCGTTTGGAGTTGGGAACTTGATGCCAAGGTGATAAGTCAATAGTACCGCTTTCATAGCATTGATCCAAGGAGTTCCCATGATGACATTGTAGATGGCCGGGTTATCGACTACCGCGAAGTCGACGATTTTCTTCACCTCTTTAGCCATCCTTGGGAGTTTGATTGATCCGAGGGTCATAGACGTTGCACCTGAGAAATTGGTAAGAGGGTTTGGTTCTGGGACGACTTCTCCGAGTTCAATGTTCATCCTCAGGAGGGTATCGCGGAAGATGACGTTGAATGTGCTTCCCGTGTCGATAAGGATCCTTCCCACTTCCAGGTCTCAGATTACCAGATCGATAACCAATGGGTCGCAGTGAGGTTTGTCGATTCCGATGGTTTCCCGGTCTTCGAAGACGATCGTATCGTTAGGGGCGTCATCGGTTCGGTACCGAGCCAGCGAGCTTGAACTCATCTCAGCCTTCCGTCCATAAGCTTTGATCGACGAGATCGAATCGCGATAGAATTGCGATCCCCCGATGATCATGCTCACCCTTCAACGGTTGCTGTTATTTCCTCGGTCATTCTGCCTCCTTCCGCGTTTCTCGCCCGACTGATTTTTGCGGGTGTCGTTTTCAGGGGACTCTTTATCAGTTTTGGGAGGGCGATCGGAATCCAGGAGGAGGTCTTTTATGCCTGTGACCTTCGAAATTTCGCCGGCGAGGAGCTTCGCAGCAAGCCTTGCGCCAAGAACCTTGCAGTTCATAGTGGTTCCCGGTCCAGGTATTTCCGGAAGTCTTTCCCTGTTCGGAGTTGATAGCGTAATTATGCTCACCCTGGAGATCTTCTCCCTCGTGTTGTACATACCTGTCTTTACGAGGGTTTTTCCTTCTCGCGGACGTCTTCTGCGGGTTGTACTTCTGGGAGAGGACTTTCATCTCTTCTTCCATCATGATGAAGTCTGTTGCCTTGTGAAGAGAGTCCTGGATTGTTCTCGGTTATTCAAGGGATATCCATTGCCGGAGTTTTGACCTGTACCAGAGAGTTTTCCGCATAGCTCCGACTGGCACTTTGTTGCTGATTCCAGTGACTCTTGCCATTACCAGCTTGAACCTGTTCATGAATTCGCGGAGTGGTTCGTCTTCTCTTTGAGATTGACTCCAAAGGTCGACGTCTGAGGTTTCCCTGTCTATGAACATGGAATACTGTTTGAGAAACTCCGAGGCGAGCTGACGGAAACTTCCGATGGAGTTTCGTTTCAGACGAGAAAACCATTCGAGCGCGGCCCCTTTGAGGTTTTCGACGAAGAGGAGGCTGTAGCCAGCATCTCGTTCGCGTTCCTTGAGTTTGCACCTTCCCATCGCGATCTGGAAATACTGTAGATGCGCCTTCGGGTCGGTGGTGCCAACGTAGACGGGAATTTTGATCTTCCCAGGATCTGAGATGGTAGTTTCCGTGATCCGGGCAGTGAAAGGAGTTTTCCGCGCTTCCTCGAGAAGTCTGCTGATCTCGGGTGCAGCGCTTGTCGCGTGGTGAATCTGCGACTTTACCACCTTGACTTCTGCCGCAGTTTTTGCGATGTACTCACGGAGATCC
>NC_027755.1:8371805-8372675 GCF_000695525.1 Brassica oleracea var. oleracea
TCTGCGACTTTACCGCCTTGACTTCTGCCGCAGTTTTTGCGATGTACTCGTAGAGATCATGGATCTCATTAGGATTTCTAGCAGCCTTGCGAGCCTGTCGGTGTTGGCTGCGGTGGATCCGAGCCTGATTCTCGGCCAGTTCTTCCTGCTCTACCCAATAGAGGTTTTCTTCTT
The DNA here is from genome assembly GCF_000695525.1 of Brassica oleracea var. oleracea. Lineage (NCBI taxonomy): Eukaryota > Viridiplantae > Streptophyta > Magnoliopsida > Brassicales > Brassicaceae > Brassica > Brassica oleracea. The sequence goes on from NC_027755.1 coordinate 8,371,980, forward strand.
CCTCCGTCATGGGCCTTTCGAACGACGCGTCCTACCGAGCGTACTGGCTTCGTGTTCTTCTCGGATGGACGTCGGCACCTCCGTCTGAGTGATTGGACTGGTCGCCTATGTCCAGATTGATCCGCTCGATATCGCCTCCTTCGTTGCTCCCGGTGGGAGGTGGAAGGTTCTCCGCGGCCAGTTGTGCACGGGACTGTTTCGTCAAGGCTCTGACCTGAAAATTCCTTGTCTGCCCGTGTGGCCCGATCGCTCGGAGTCTTGAAATTGAGTCTTCTGCCGCTGCGGGCTCTTGTGGCCCCGCGCGGGTTTTTACTCTTGGCCTTCGCCGTTAAGGTTTCCACCTGTTTTGCGAGAGAGGCCACGAGCTTTCCTTGTTCGTCCGACTTTTTCTGAGCGGAGGCGAACATTTCTTTCATCTGGTCCAGTATGACGGCGTTCGTAGTGACCGTGGATACGTTTCCAGCTGGAGTTCTTTCATTGTTGGCATTGATGGAAGTCCCGTCATGCATTTGCTTGTCTTTGTCAGCGTCGATCGTCACACCTGACTAAGCATGCGCGGTTGCGTGAGAGATAGATCCGTACCCCCCCCCCTCCTTCTAGCGCCAAACTGTGGGAACCGGAATTCACACCGTCGAGATTTGTTAATCGGAGGAAAGCCAAGCTAACCTAGCCTTCCCTGAAGGTCCCGGTTATTTG
>NC_027755.1:8372737-8386467 GCF_000695525.1 Brassica oleracea var. oleracea
GAGAAAAGAGAACAAAGAGGTCTTATTTCCGAATTCGCGTTTGAGCGTGAACAACAGGTAAGATCCTAGGCCACGAGAGCTGTCGGTACGTTCGCTAGTCTAGCCACCTAAGTTCTAACCTAGTCAAATCGCAGTTTAGCCGCGGTTCAGGCCCCTTTTGGGCCGTTTTGGGACTTAGATGTTTTTACGATTTTTCCTAAGAAACAGCCGTTGGTTTTTCCGAAAGTATTCCAATTCCCCGTATAGTTAAGGCAACTGGTTTTCAAGCTAACCATAGCCGCTTTATACGGCAGGCAGGAATCCGTTTCGATGACCAAGTTTTTTATAACTTTTCTCGAAGTCTTTCTTTGATAATCCTAAGCGAGACTAGACACGGGTATTGCATCTTGGGCGAGGTGACCTCGGTGCGGGTCGTACTCGCCCATGGGCGAGGTGACCTCGGTGCGGGTCGTCCTCGCCTAATGGCGAGGTGATCTCGGTGTGGGTCGTCCTCACCCATGGGCAAGGTGACCCGTGTTGAGACGGTCGTCGCCCTAGGGCGAGGTGGTCGGTCCTTGCTTACGATTGAGATCTCATCTAGACTGATCCTCTTCTCAACGTTCCTCGGTTCGTATCCGCGAAAAACTGTCTTTACTTGATTTAACCATTTTCCGGGAATGTCTAATTTTCATGGATCGATCGAGAGTTGGTTTTTTGAGAACTTTCAAGCATTGATTCCGTCGTGACCGGTTTTGACCCCAACAAATGGGCTATAAAATTATTAAATTTCGACATCAAACCAGCAGCCGAAAGGAGACTCATGCAGCTTAACGAGCTGGATGAAATAAGACACTTAGCCTATGAGAGCTCAAAGATATATGAAGAGAAGACGAAAGCATATCACGATAAAAATATCATCTCCAGGCACTTCGAACCAAATGATCAAGTGTTGTTATATAACTCTCGGCTTACGCTGTTTCCCGGAAAACTCTGATCTCGTTGGTCAAGTCTTTCACTGTAATGGATGTCAAACCTTATGGAGCGATTACACTTATAAACGATAAAGGAGAGGAATTTACAGTGAATGGTCAACGAGTGAAACATTTTTGGGCTAAATAGCCAATTAGCAGGCCTTTAAACTTAGGCCTTCTTCATGATCATTAGACGGATCGGATATTGAGTCAAGCTCAAGACTTAAAATAAGCGCTAAATGGGAGGCAACCCATTTTTAGTTTTTGAATTTCTAGGATTTAGTCTAGTATTAAAAAAAAACTCTTGCTGTTGTCGAACGACGAAGAGTGAGAAAACGCGAACCTCCTTAAGAGTCAACATTAAGTCGACATTTAACCAAACCCGAAAACCCTTCGAAAAATCCATCCCTCGTTTTCTCTCTCGTTTCTCGGCCAAATCAGACGATTCTTGAGCTCAATCCACTCGATTTTCAACTCCCCATCTGTTTTATTCACTTAATCAACGAATTATCATGGTATGAAGTCGAAATTTTCTAAACTTTTCATGCATGTTAAGGTTCAGTTAGAAGATGAACTAGAACCGGGATTTCAGGGCTTATATAGATTGATTTGTGTTGATGGAACGATAGAATAGGGATTCTGGATCGATTATCAATGATTATTATGCAATGCAATCCGAATTTGCATTGATTGGGGTTTTGCAGGTTTTCGCGATGAAAAAAATTGATCGATGACACACACTTTCATCGATCGATTTTAGCACTGATATGTCGATTGATACGACACATAACTGTCGATCGATATCGAGCACTGAACCATCACAATTCGCTAATTTCTTGTTTTCTTTTGTGGATGTTGGTTGTAGTCGAAAGAAAGGAGGACGAAGAGGAGATTCGATAGAGACGCCAACAGCTCAGTTCCTCCTCCGCCAGTTCGCGATCGTGACCCTTGGCCAAGGGAGAACTAGGAAGCTCCCATCCCTCTCTTCGCACGTTTTGATGACCCTCAAAGTGCGGTCAAAAGCTCAGAATGCATAAACCGAGAGATCAAAGATGCTTGGGACGACTACGACAGCCTGTTCTACAATGCGTGGCTGAAAGTCTCCATTGAGCCAACACGTTTTGGTTGACCCAGACGTGATCAGACAGCTGGGAATTAGAGAGGACCTAGAGGACATGTTCTTAGAGCTGGGGATGGGAAACATGGCCACCAACCCACACGTCCTATACCCTCAGCTAGTTCGTCAGTTCATGGCCACGGTGCAGGTCTACTACAGCAACGAGAGGGCGAAGAGAGCAAACGAGGGCGCCTTGACCTTCTTCATTCACGGTATCCGTTACAGAGTCCCTCTCACGGCCCTCAGCACCATCTACAGGTTCCAGAACGCGGAGCTCCAGCGTGCCACAGCACCCGGTTTCGCAGGGAGATCCCAGTTTTGGGAGCACATAGCTTTTGGAATTTTCGACTCATGCTTGGCTCTTCAGATGGCCATCTATCACCCAACTCTGCGCTACTTCATGAAGGTCCTTGCCCACACTCTGTTGTGCAAGATGGAACCTAGTAAGGTTCGGGTGCAGGAGCTCTCATTGGTCTACTACGCGGTGAGGAGCTTGCTTCACATGGACGACATTGAGGAGCCCGAGGATGACTTGTGGCCCAACCTCGGAGCCCTTTTCGCTGAGCACCTCGTCAAGCTCAAGATGAAGTTGTTCCAGGCTAAGGGAGCGAAGAAGGAGACGGTCGGGAGTTTGCTTACACCGATCTTCATGCACACGGAGTGCTACTAGACGATGCTGCAGTTGATAAGAAGCTCGTCTATATGGATGCATCACACCTCAAGAGCGTACACTGGCTCAGGGAAAACCGCTACTGGAGCTTCAGGGATGAGGACGGCACACACTTGGTAGAGCTACCCCATCGTGCACTCACAGACTTCTCCGGAGGCCTCGCCATCATCCATTTTCACCCTAACCCGCTCCTCCTCCATGCTCCATCGACCATGACGCGCTGCTACACTGCGCAGCGAGCTGGAGGACCTCAGCAGGAGCAGCCAGAGGCAGCGCTTCCGCCATTCCCACCTATGCCAGAAATGTCTACACGCCCTGAGGGAGATTTCCAGTGCGTTGTAGTTGATGCTCTCACCGGCATCTGGGCTAGAGTATCGAGATCACCATCAGCTGCAGGACCACCACGCCAGCGCCGAGGCGACTCCGAGGAGACCATCGACGAGACGACTGATGAGGATTAGTCCTCATGTTTCTATACTTTTCTACTTAAGTTTTACTTTGCTCTCGTACTCTTAGGATTTCTTCCCGTACTTATATTTTCGTTATGACTTGAGTTTACCTATTCTTGTATGTGTTTGGATTGTCTAACAGAGCTAACTTCGCTGACTGAAACTCATATTGAGATGAGTTGGACCTTTCGACACGTTGTAGCAAGCACGGAATATTTATGTCTCTGCGCCGTCGATCGACGAAGAGATGCTTTCGTCAATCGACAAATAGGTGCTAGTGTCGATCGACACATAGGTAATTATGTCGTTCAACATTCGAGACAGAGGGTTACGATAATCTTTTCTCTTTTCTAACATCTAACTGAGTATTTACGATTTATGCTCTAGCTAATCTTAGACTGAATATCACCCGGGACAGTGAAATTTAAGTCCAGGGGAGGTATTTACTGATACTAGTTTATTATATGATTTCTATTTAAAATTGTTTACAAAGAAAAATGTTTTATCGAGTCAAGAAGGCGATAATAAACTTCTTTAAAATTTTACTTGTTATCTAACCACTCTATAGCGCCACTCTTAGGCTACTGACTGCAAAAAGTACTAGAGATACTAAAGTGGATCAACCTGTGAGCTATGAGAACACTTGTTGAGACTGTTTGAAGTAACCAAAGCTGACCTCCAACCTAACCTGACTCAACTGCTTGTCTTGGGGCTAGGTATACATGGGATCGGATTCTTCAAACAAGTCTGGAAGGTAAAGCCTTGTGTAAAAATATCACCTTCTCTCTCTCTCAATTTCGAATTTAGGTTTTTTATTAAATAAAATAAAAATATATATATACATATATAATAATAAATAATATAGTTAGAAATAGAAAAAAACAAATTTTGGAAAAGAATTCAAACATGACTTGGTGGCTACAACCATTAAGGCTTTATTCATAAGAATTCTATAGGTAAGGGATTCGAACATGACTTGATGGCCACAACCATTAGGGCTTGCTTCACAAAAATCCTAGGATATAGGTCAAAAAGAAGTGAATAGGATTTGGTGGCTAAAACCATTAAAGCCTGATTCATGGAAGCATATCCAACCTTAGTCAATGATCTTGCAATAAAGCCGACTTTGACTAGGGGAGAAATTTGTAGAGAGACAGGAAAGGAACTCCTACTTACCTCAGGTCCAGATAGTTGTTTGGACATGCTTGAATCCTGTGATCGATACCCCCCAAGGTAAAGCCTACACTTTTATTTATGCAAGAAGTGAGGTTAGCAGAGGAGAAAATCAGATAAGACCTGTTGAGTTGTTGGCTAGATGAATTTGGTTGCTATACTAGGATATTGTATGATGTGCTTCTAAAGTTAGGACTTCATTTATGTGGTTAGCAATATCATAGAAGTGATGATTCCAAGTTTAAAAATTAGCTGAGAAGATTTATTTAAGTATTATTCACACCATCATAACCATGTCTCTTATGAATATGTCTGAGTAGTCTTACTGTTAGATTTAGGTTTATTTCGAAGACTATAAATCTATTGTGTAATCCTAGAGTCTCTGTGGATTCGATTTGAGAGAGTAATTCACTCCTTAGGGTAATTTGAGTGATATCAATCTCGTAGTCGAGGATGGTGGAGGAAGCGCGGCTCCGAACCTAGAAGGGGCGATTGGCGAAGGTGAGGCTCCGCGTGTGGAGGATGATTGAGTCTGCAGTCTCGTTTGAGACTTTTGTTTTATGTTTTTGTTCCGGCCAAGTGTGGCCGTGTTTTTTATCTTGGGACTGGCCGCTTGTGGCTTTGAATCCCCGTCGCTTCTGCGACTTTCAAATGAACTCATTATTGCGTTTTAAAGAGCTTTATCGAGTCATTTATATGGGTGTAGAGGGAAGATTATGAGTTGTCATCTCGTAACCTAACTCTGGGTGAACTGCTATATCCGTGATCTATTTCGAGAGTTTTCCGCAGTGCGTAAACTTGTGGGATTTCTGAAGATGCTCGAATATTAGCCAAGAGGCAACTTTTGGGATCTCATATCAGGGTGTTTGATACTATGCCTAGAGATGTTAGAGACCAGTGTGTTGGGTTAAGGGTAAGACCTTGGTCTAATCACGGCTTTAGGGGGTGCGATGCCTACTTCGACTTACATTTCCCGTATCGTTTTCGGCCTTATTACATCCCGCTTTAAAGTCTGCGATATGTTCTCAGCTTACGTGACTTGTATGGTAGGAATCGAGCAACTCTTCGAGGACAATTTTTAGTCTCCCGAAGTGCTGACCAAAAATTTTGGATTTTTTATATAGTGCTATTACCCTTGTGTTAGGTGTATGAGAGCTATCTCTATGAGATGGCGTTGTCTGTTTAGGACGTTGAGAGTTTGTTGTGATCAGTAACAACTTATTGGCAGATATTACCATTTTTGATTCTTTGCGAAGGATGCGTGTTAAGATGGAGTGTGTGTTTTATAGTCATGGGCAGACTGTTTTAAGAGTGAGTGTTTCCTTTCGGAATGTTTTTTGCGAAAAAGGGTCCTTCGAGCGTCAGCAACGTCTCGCTTTATCGAAGGTCAAATTTTTCGTTGTTTTTCAGGTGACGGGACGTTCTGATGATGTACAGATTTTGGATGTTTTCCGCTGCGTTAAAAAAGTTTCAAAAATATCAAGTCTAAGATCGGTCATTTCAAATTTTTTTATTTTTTTGGTGGGAGTATATGAGTTTAATGAGGGGGAACAGATGAACTCGTCATGTGACAAATTGCCTATGTACCCTATTCAGGGATCAAGCCGTCTCGTAGTTCAGTGTGAAGTGTTGCTTAGTGGTAGTATTTCTTGAGGTGCAACGCGTTCCAAGTTCTCAGAATTTTGATGTCCTTCATGTTTGCAATTTCGTGCCCGCCTGGTAGGACTACTTTTATGATTTTGTAAGGTCCTTCCCAGTTGGTTCCGAGTTTTCCTGCGTTCCACTCGGCGGTGTTCTGGAAACATTTTCGTAGGACTAAGTCAGCTTCTTTGAATCTGCGGCAGCGTACGTGAGTCTTATAGGACTTTGCAGCCGCCTGCTGATAGTTTTGAATTCGTATAAAGGCCTGGTCCCGGGGTTCTTTGATTAGATCGAGCTCGTCCAGCAACATTAGATTGTTTGAATCTTCTGTTTCTGGGAGTTATCTTCTGCGTACTTAGGGGAATTCGACTTCCGCTGGGATCATACATTCCGCTCCGTAAACGAGAGCAAATGGAGTTTCTCCCGTTGCGCATCTCGTAGTTGTGCGATGTGACCAAAAACTCCTTTGAGTTCTTCGGCCCATCTACCCTTTTTGGCGTCCAACCATTTCTTAAGCGCATCGAGGATGGTCTTTGTTGGGGAAAAATGCTAAGAAGTTGTAAGCGTTTCTGTTTTGTTTATTGATGATCATACTTTTGAATATTTATACAACTGTGGCCGTATCGTATCTTCCCAAAATATAGGAGATAACAAAAAACAAAACCAATATTGAGACTTATCTACTAAACTCTTATCATTATCCTAATACTCCCCCTCAATATGATGCATGTAGATCGTGAATGCCTATCTTGCCAAGTAGATATCCAAACTGTCTGACGTATAAAGCTTTCGTTAATATATCGGCTAGCTGGTTTGTCGTTCGAACATGAGAGGTGACGATCGACTTATCCTATACTGCATCACGAACAAAATGATAGTCAGCTTCAATATGTTTCGTACGCTCATGAAACACTGGATTGGCAGCTATGTGAAGCGCCGCCTTGCTGTCACAATATAAATTCATCGGTCTAGTCTGTCGAACTCCAAACACTTCAAGAATCTCCTTCGTCCATTTCAGTTCACTCAACATCGTTGCCATCGCTCTGTATTCAGCCTCTGCTGATGATCTTGAAACGGTGTGTTTCTGCTTCGTCTTCCACGAAACAATCGAGTCACCTAACATGACTAAGAAACCAGTTGGAGAATGTCGGGTGAGAGGACATGCTGCCCAGTCTGAGTCGCAAAAGGCTGAGATATGTAGATCATTATCGGTGCTTAAGAAAATCCTCTGTCCATGAACACCTTTTAAGTATCAAACCAGCCGTATCACGGCTTCCCAATGCTTGAGACGAGGTTTTTGTAAGAACTGTGCCAATGTATGGACAGCAGAACTGATTTCTGGTTTCGTGACCGCGAAGTAAACAAGATGACCTACTAACCTCCTATACGCCGTCGGATTTGTATAGAACTCCCCTTCAATTCGAGCCAAATTGTGATTTTGTTCCATAGGTGTAGGTGCCGGCTTTTCTCCAAGAAGACCACACTCTTTAACAATGTCGGGAGCATACTTCTTCTGCGATAGATAGATCACCTCTTTTCCATGTGACACTTCAATGCCCAAGAAGTATCGCAATACACCCAAGTCTTTCATGTGAAAGCACCTACTCAAATAAGACTTGAAAGAAGAGATGAGAGTAGAATTGTTTCCACCCACAATCAAATCGTCCACATATACCAGAAAAAATATCGATGATCCACCCGAATCATAGTAAAAAGTGAGTAATCTTTGTAGTTCTGTTTAAAACCAAAATCAAGCAAAGCATTGGACAGCTTCGAGAACCAGCATCACGGTGATTGTCGAAGTCCATATATCGACTTCTTGAGTTTACAGACTCTCTTATCATCCAGAGTAGAGAAACCAGGAGGCAACTTCATGTAAACTTCTTCCTCAAGGTCCCCATGCAGAAAAGCGTTATGAATGTCCATCTGAAACACTTCATATCCCTTAGCCGCACCTACTTCGAGAACAATCCTTACTGTTGTCATCTTGACAGCTGGCGCAAATGTCTCCTGGTAATCTATGCCTTCTTCTTGATTGTTCCCAAGAGCCACTAGTCTTGATTTGTGTCGATCAATAGTTCCATCCGCATTATACTTGATCTTGTTCACCCACCTGCAACCAATGGCTGTCTTACTCGGAGGAAGTTCTGTAATAGTCCAAGTGTCCCTATCCTCCAAGGCAACCACCTCATATTTCATCGAGCCTCTCCAAACCTCATGTTTTACCTCTTCTTTGTATGAAGTTGGTTCAACATTTTCAATAAGTGTTGCAGAAAAACTCTGCATTGAGGGTCAGAGACGATGATGGTACATGTATTTATCTAGATGAAATAAACACATACCTGAAGACTTCGTTGTAGCAGATTGAGAAACGTGTGAGGGTTTATCACTGAGAAGATATGAATATGTCACGTACTCGTTGAGCAGCACCGACGCCTTCTTTTTTCGCATTCCTCTGCCCAAAGATTCCACGGATATAGGAGCCGTAACAGGATACTCAACACTTTGACATGTAGTATCCACAGCTCCCCCTTGCTCAGAACTAACTCCCCCTTTCTTTGGACTCACATCTCCCGCCTTGTTTCCCAAGTCACTAACAAGTGGATTCAGAGGCGTTTCCGTTTCGGTAGTTGTGTGGTCATGATCAAACATCAGAGACGCATGAAGATAAACAGGCACAACCGGTGAAACGTCTCATCTTTGTCTGGCTGAGCAAATGGATACTGATCTTCATGAAAAACAACATCTCTCGAGACAAACAAATTTTCTGTCCCTAAATTAAACACAAGCCATCCCTTCTTTCCCATTGGATAGCCAAGAAACACACAACGGTTACTGCGACGGTTGAATTTTTCTTTATTAAGCGAGATACGTCGAGCAAACAATAGTGTGCCAAACACTCTTAAGTTTTCATAGGAAGGAGGATCACCATAGAGAATCTCATATGGAGTCTTGTTTTGCAACAAAGGCATCGGAGTTCGATTGATCAAATATGTAGCAGTCAACACGCTCTCTCCCCAAAATCTCTTTGGTAGATTTCCTTGAAATAGTAAAGCTCGAGCTACATTCAGAATATGGCGATGCTGACGTTGAACCCTTTCGTTCTGTTGTAGTGTTTCTACACAAGAGGTCAGATGAACAATGCTTTCGTCAGCAAAGAATTTTCGCAGACAAGTAATTCAGAACCGTTGTCAGTTCGTATGATTTTAATGTGCTTTCGAAACTGTTTATAGACAAAAGAGAAAAACGTTTTCAAGGCTCCGGGTGCTTCTTTCTTTTCCAAGAGCAACACTTTCCAAACTGCTCGAGAACAATCGTCGACTATGGTAAGGAAGTACCAGGCTCCACTTGTAGAAGGTTCCCTATAGGGTCCCAAAAGATCACACTGAATTAAATAAAACGGCTTAACTGTTTTATTATTACTCAATGAAAACGTGTCTCGAGTCTGTTTTGCTCGAAGACAAACACCACAAGATTGCTCTAAAACTCCTAAACTACTAGTAAAACCGCCAGTTGGAGCCAGCACAGAAAGTACTTTTTAAGAGGGGTGTCCCATACGATGGTGCCACAAATCTCTATCCTGAAGCTTGACCGCACGACCAGCTTGTACTGCAACTGCACCTTCATAGTGATTAACGCCGTTATGTTCTCTACCTGCACCAATCAAAGTCTTCGAAATGAGGTCCTGTATCAAACAAAATTGCTTAGTAAACAACAAAAAGCTCGCAACATCACGGAGTAAATGAGGTACGGAGATAAGTGTTATCGAGAGAGAAGGTACAAGAAAAACACGTCTCAATGTGAGACGATCACCAAGATTCAAGCTCCCATGACATGTAGCCCAAGTAATATGTCCATTAGGCAAAGAGATCGGACACAGTGCAATGGCCACAATGTCCGTAAGTAAACGAGCCTCCCCCGTCATACGATGAGAAGCACCAGAGTCGATAATGATGTCATATCGACGATCCATACCAAAAAGAAGTAATTTTTCTTTCTTACCAGAAAGTTTGTCGGACAGATTCGACTTCATATTGTTCATGAATTGAGCCTGAGAAGCCCTCTGTTACTGACGTAGAGTCTCCCAGTTGAGTATTGTAAGCACCAAAACTGGAACCTCTATCACCACGACCTCGTCCCTGATTATCAGGACCTCGGCCGCGAGATCCTCTATCTCCAGTCTCCCTGTTGAGTATTGCAAGCACGAAAACCGGAACCTCTACCACCACGACTTCGTCCCTGATTATCAGAACCTCAGCCGCGAGATCCTCTATCTCCTCCTCGTCCTCCATTAGGCTTACCCTTTACCCACCAATCATGGAAACCAATAACCTGAAAGCAGTTGGTCGAACCATGTCCTTGCTTTCCACAATGCGAGTACACAGTTGATGGCTTGCCAAAACGTGTTGCAGCTACTTGCCCACTAATCACGTTGGATTGAGGTGTTGAAGTTGCCGCAAAAGCAACCACCGGTGCTTTTTCTTCTGCTCCACGCATCACATTAAGATGTTTTTCTTCTTGAATGATTTGAGAATGCACCGAGTCCCGATTTAACTCCATCTGTCGACTCAACAAGTTTGACCTCGTTGTTCCAAAACGAACGTTGTCAAGCCCCATAATGAACTGATGCAATCGAAAATTCTCATGCATCTTCTCGTATGTCACCATTGATGCGCAATCTACGCTTCCACAACAACATGTGAAACCCTTCTCAAAATATGAGAGATCGTCCCTCATCACCTTCAGTTTGTTGAAGTAGACTTCTACCGACTCACCATTATGTTTGCAAGCAGCAATGTACGCATGCAACTGATGAATCCGTGTGTTGTCGCTTACTGAGAATCTTCGTTGAAGACTCCCCCACATCGCTTTTGCACCGTCCACCAATGATATAGATGGCCTTAGCTTAGGTTCAACGCTGCTGTATATCCAGCCTATGACCATAGCATTGACCATATCCCACTTGTTGGGGTCAAAATCGGTCTCGACGGAATCAATGTCCAAAAGCCCCGTAAAAATCAGCATGAACGTTTTTACGAAAATTATTCTTCGTAAAAAGAATCTTCACAAAGAGCCTTGCGGTAAAATCATGTTCTAATCTCAATCGAACCACTAAATACCGACTGTCCGGAGGCAACAGACACATATCCAAATCGGCCACGGAGAAGCTCAAGTATGGCCATCGGACCACGCACAAGCCAAGCTCGGTCGCTACGTCCAGCCAAGCTCGGTCTCTATGTAGCGATCGAGCATGCACACGTCTTGGTCGCTACATAGCGACCGAGCTCGAGCCAAAGCTCGGTCGCTACGTAACGACCGAGCACACACACGGCTCGGTCGCTACGTACGAACACGGCTCGGTCGCTACGTACGCACACGGCTCGGTCACCACGTAGCGACCGAGCTCGAGCCAAGCTCGGTCTCTACGTGGCAACCGAGCACTCATACGGCTCGGTCGCTACGTCGTGAACGAGCTCAAGCCGAAGCTCGGTCGCAACGTAGTGACCGAGCACGCACACGGCTCGGTCGCTACGTAGCGATCGAGCTCAAGACGAAGCTCGGTCGCTACGTAGTGACCGAGCACGCACACGGCTCGGTCGCTACGTAACGCACATGGCTCGGTCGCTACGTAGCGACCGAGCACATACGCGGTTCGATCGTTACGTAGCGACCGAACTCTCCCAGAATGTCGATACGACACGAATCCATGCATTATCGTCTACTCTTTAATGCTATCTCCCGTGAGCCATGGCTAAACCATTCTTTGTTTCTCATAACTCGAAGTCATCAGTCAAACTTAAAGATAAAAACCGGACACGCGATTACCAGACGAACGGGCACAAGCAGTTCGATCTCTTGGTTCACTCTTGAACTACGTTCGGCTTGATCCTCGAAAGGGGTACGTAGGCAGCCTTCCATAAGGTTCAGTCTGAAATCAATCAAAACCATTTTCGTATCTTTTCTGTCTTCTGTTATCGAGCTGGGACTCAACTAGGTTTAAGGTTTTAGGTCGCTAGAACTAGGTAATTCGCTGACAGCTCTTGTGGCCAAAGCTTTTATAATCTCTTGTAATGATCGCAGCGCTCTTACGCGGATTCGAAATAATATCTACCTTTTCTATAAATTCGTTTTGTTTTCTTTTCATGTTTTCCGTATTTATTTGGCCACTTGTCGTTAGCTCTCGCAGAGAATCCGGCACCTCAGGGAAAGTTAGGGTTTCCTGACTTTCCTCCGATTACGGAAATCGACGGTGTGAATTTTGGTTCCCACACCACTTCTCTTCTTCTTCTGGTTTTCCTACGGGACGTTTCAAAGTCCCATCAACGAACCCAATTTTTCGCTTGGTCCGAAGCGAATCGAGCATCAACTTTGCCCATCTTTCGTAATTTCCTCCATTCAAGAGGATCGGTGAAAGAACATGACTCGTATTATCAGAAGGATGTAGATAATACGAAGACATCAAACTGTCCTTACTAGCAACTATAGCTCCTGTTGCTGAAGACGTCGTAGATAAGTTTTAATCACTCTTCGTAAAAATTGTTCACAATATTTTTAGGATCTTAGCTCTGATACCATGATAAGAAGTTGTAAACGTTTCTGTGTTGTTTATTAGTGATCATACTTTCAAATATTTATACAACTGTGGCCGTATCTTATCTTCCCAAAATATAGTAGATTACAACAAACATAACCAATGTTGAGACTTATCTACTAAACTCTTATCATTATCCTAATAAAAAATACTTAGGTATTGAATTCCTCCAGACCCCAGGCAGGACACCGGCCTCTGGGTCCTCGCTAGGAGACGCCCCGGGTCCCCGCTAGGAAACACTCCGGGTCCGGTCCCAGGGACCACCCCTTTCCTCCGAGAAAAGGAAAACTTCCGATATGGAGAACCTTCTATATTTCCGAATATAGAAGAGTTTAACCTACTCAAACCGACTCAGGCCGACCTCAAGACAACTATATAAGGGGAGCGTAAACCCTAGAACAAGGGATTGACACTTCAAGACTTATAGATTAGAGCTAGACGGCTAGAACTAGGGTTCCTACTCAATCTATTGTAGTTCCCGCTTGTTTACTCAATAAAACATCTCTTCAAGTCTTATTCTCTTCAAATCAATACGAAATACAAAGCCTCATCCAACATTCTGTAGTACACATAAAGATCCTACACAAAAAATTCGCTAACATTTTGGCGCAAGAAAGAGTGGAGTAATCTAAACTATGTGCTAATGGCGGTGGATGAGCAGAACGAGCTACCCGAAGCTACCCAAAGAGAAGCCGAGCTGAAAAGGCAATTCGATGGTCTACAAAGTCAATTAACCGAGCTGCACAGAGCTCGAGAAGAGGTTGTGGAGAAGTCTAGAGCATGAATGAGAAGCCTGACAAGCATTCCAAGAAACTGGAGCAGAGCGCCGAGAAGCTCAGCCAGCTCGAACCGAAGAACCTAACACTCCGAGACGAGAACCAAGCCCTCAACACGGCAAGTAACAAGAAGTGTCGCATCCGGACTCAGATCCGACCCATGCCGACTCTGGAGACACCTAACTCCGGAGGATACGCGACTCTCCCGCCTATGACGTCGTAGGGATACGCAACAACGTGTGAGAAGACTAAGGGTGCTCGGATCAACGACATAGAAGACAGCGAATCTGAGCCGGAACCCGACAAGGAAGCACCCGAGGAATCTGTAATACAGAAAACGCGATCAGACTTCAAAGGATCTT
>NC_027755.1:8387247-8391891 GCF_000695525.1 Brassica oleracea var. oleracea
AGAGATATCTCTCAGACATCTGACAAAAGGATAATAATGGGCTTTTAAAGAAATCCTGAATTTTGGTCAGCACTTCCAGACGACTTCGAAATTATCTTTGGAAAGATGTTCGGTTCCCGATTGATGCAAGTCATCTAAGCGGAGAACTTATCGCAGACTTAAATATTGAGACAGAATCAGGTCAAAAACTCTCCGGGTAACGTAAGCCGAAGTAGTCATCGCACACCCTAAAAACGTTATTAGGCCTAGGTCTTGCCCTAAACCTAGCAAACTGGTCTCTGACATCTCAAGGCATGATATCTAACCGATATGAGATCCCAAAATATGTCTCCTTGCTTATGTTTGCACGTTCATGCAATCTCGCGAAATTAAAATTTCAGATACTCTCGCCTAAAACGAACGACGAATATGACGATCTTCTTAGAGTTACATATGAGATGACAACTCATACTCTTCTCTCTACATTCACACGAATACTCATACGCTCTTAAAACGCGAAACGCAATTCATTAAAAAGAAACCGCAAAACGGCAGGGATTCAAAGCCCCATGCGGCCAGTCCCGAAAACTTAAATACGGCCACACTTGGTCAAAGTAAATAGCCTACAAGGCTAGTTTGTAGGCTGACAAAGGTCCAATACAAAATGCCAACAGTAGAAACAGGCTCGATAACCACTACACGACACATAACTAGAACGTAAAGGTCTCACTGCAAAACAGGTCGTAAGAATCTTAACTCCAAGACGAACTACGAAAGGTTTGACCCCTTCGACAAGGGTATGTAGGCAGCCTTCACAAGGCGCAGCCCCAATCTTATCGCATTTCATTCTTAGGAAAGTAAGCCACCCACTTCAACTTTAAAAAAAAATGGTTTCGCCATTGGACCTTTTTAGCCATTAATTCCACCTAACACACCTATCAATACCTCATAATAAATTACACGTAAAATCTTACGAGCTAGAGGGCTAACTGTTGGGGTCAAAATCAGTCACGGCGGAATCAATGTCTGAAAGATCCCGAGAAATCTTCATTGGGGTCGACCAAGATAGTAATCTCAAAATCAAAGTCCAAGATTACTACGCCTTAAAAACTTTCTGAACACAACTTCGAGAAAATCCTAAATAGAAACCTCCCAAAGAACAAAATGATTGGATCGTCGCATCTCCGGGTCGCCAGCAGGCGACCAATCTGGTTCAATTTAGGTCGCCAAAATGCGACCCAAGACCTCACGATTCGGGTCGCCAGCAGACGACCGGTACGATTCAGGTAGCCTTTTGGCGACCCATGATCGAACATTTGGGTTGCCAGCAGGCAACACAAGGTCTTACGATCTGGGTCGCAAGCAGGCGACCGATCCTGTACGGTCCAGGTCGCCAGCAGGCAATCAAGGGTCAACCATTTGGCCCGGTACGGTCCAGATCGCCTGCAGTCGACAAGTCCGACACGGTCCAGGTCGCCAGCATGCAACTTAGGTTCGGCCCATCTGGGTCGCCAGCAAGCGACCGACCTGTTTTCCCTCATAATGCCGCTAGGAAACATCATGAACTCTCGTCTCACTCTTGTAGCTCTCTCCTTAGAGCCTGGATCGTATTGTCTCTCGTTTCGTCTCGATTAGAGTTACCGTTGAAATTTTGCGATAAAAATAGCAACTGATGTTTTCTCGTAAACTATCGAATCAATCGTATAAAATGATATTGGTTAACTTAACACCACTATGATGACTATACGATTGGTTCCCAGCATCCCATAGAACCAGCATCATACCTCCGAAGGTGTTTTCTCCGAAAGAAATCGTAAAAACACTTAAGTCGAAAACGGCCCAAGGAGGTTCAAAACGTTACAAAAGCCCACTTACGATTTTTAAAGAGGATATGCCCAAATTATGATGATGGTCTATCTAATATTCGCAAGAGAAGATAAATGTCAAGTTTCAAGGATAATCATGAAGATCGAGAGAAAATGGAATATTTCCGCAAAGAGAAAAACTCGAATCAAGGGCATAAAAGGAAAGATGGCCGACCTTGGAAGCATATATATGGAGAGCCAAGGCAAGGAGCATAGGGACGATTATTGTAAACTCTTAGAACTCTCTGCACTTAGAAACTTTAGGCATTATTCTTGACATGTTATGTTTCTATGACTGGCACTCAATTACAAGACGAACTCGCACAAGCAGTTCGATCTCTTGTTACTTTCTTTTAATTGAACTATGTTTGGCTTGATCCTCGAAAGAGGTACATAGGCAGCCTTTCATAAGGCTCAGTCTGAAAATCAACAAAACCCTTTTTTATCTTTTCATTTGTTGTTATCGAGCTGCGAGTCAACTGGGTTTAAAACTACCTCGGTGTTGCCTTCACACGCATCTCGGTCTTGGATTATTTAATCTAACCATCTCTCATTTTCTCTCTAGGTTTCTTTGCATTTTCGGGTGTAGCAACACATAGAGTGCCTCCAAACCCCGAACTCCCCTTCCTTTTATAGTAAGAAGGGAAATTACCTTATAACCAACACATCTCTTCGGTATCAATTCTGGCCATTGGTTTAATCAATGGTCCAGATCACACCAATTCACCCATGACAATTACCAAACTTCCTAGGCCTTCCCAGCCACTCCTATACAACCCTAACCCAAGACCAAACTGATTATCCAAGCCCATAGTCTGATCCCA
Organism: Brassica oleracea var. oleracea; assembly: GCF_000695525.1. Lineage (NCBI taxonomy): Eukaryota > Viridiplantae > Streptophyta > Magnoliopsida > Brassicales > Brassicaceae > Brassica > Brassica oleracea. The sequence continues at coordinate 8,389,916 of NC_027755.1, forward strand.
AGCGCCCACTGGCCCATAGCCACCTTTGGTCGACCATATGGCCCGACCACAGCCCGGACCCGGCCCTACTTCCCGAGACCTGAACACTCAGTCCATCTGAGTTGAGCTGATCCCCAGCTGAGCCAGCTGAGTGAGCTAGTCCATCCAGCTGATCGAGCTGACCCACTCTACGTCAGCTAAAATGAGCTTTGTCCAGCTGGTCGAGCTTCTTTCTCGCATCGCCCAGCTGCTATTCACCTCGTCCAGTTTGCTCTCTTTATGTTATTCGATCCGTCTAAGTCCTTTCGTCCATTTCTCGACCAAGAATAAGTTTTCCCATGATCCATTATGATCATTCTCTTCATCACACCTTGTTCATGATCATTTCGCATGATCTGAACCAAGGAAGTCTCGTTTCTATTGAAACGTATAGGTCCTATGTCAAGTTACCGGGACGGGGATGTTATACCTTCCACTAGGACTAGCATCAGACTCCGATCTAGGCGATGAAACCCTAACAGAAGCACTCCTCGGATTCCAATTAACACTAGCAGAAAGACAAAGAGCGAGAGGAAGACTGTTGTCATCTGAAGAAGAATCTAAGATTACGATAAACAACACTGTAGGAGCGAAAAGATCATCCATAAATTCTTCAGTCAGAGACACCATAAAATTTTAAAAGCAAGAGAAGATAAGAAGAAAAGAATAGAAAAAATACAAAAACATGATGCAATCGAAAATTGTCAAGCCCCATAAGGAACTGATGCAATCGAAAATTCTCATGCATCTTCTCGTATGTCGCCATTGATGTGCAATCTGCGCTTCCCACATCACCTTCAGTTTGCTGAAGTAGACTTCTACCGACTCACCATTCTGTTTGCTAGCAGCAATGTATGCATGCAACTGATGAATCCGTGTGTCGTCGCTTACTGAGAATCTTCGTTGAAGACTCCCCCACATCGCTTTTGCACCGTCCACCAATGATATAGATGGCCCTAGCTTAGGTTCAACGCTGCTGTATATATGACCATAGCATTGACCATATCCCACTTGTTGGGGTCAAAATCGGTCTCGACGGAATCAATGTCTGAAAGTCCCCGTAAAAATCAGCATGAACGTTTTTACGAAAATTATTCTTCGTAAAGAGAATCTTCACAAAGAGCCTTGCAGTAAAATCTTGTTCTAATCTCAATCGAACCACTAAATACCGACTGTCTGGAGGCAACAGACACGTATCCAAATCAGCCACGGACAAACTCAAGTATGACCATCGGACCACGCACAAGCTAAGCTCGGTCGCTACGTAGCGATTGAGCACGCACACGGCTTGGTCGCTACATAGCGACCGAGCTCGAGCCAAAGCTCGGTCGCTATGCAGTGACCGAGCACACACACGGCTCGGTCGCTACGTACGCACACGGCTCGGTCGCTACGTACGCATACGGCTCGGTCGCCACGTAGCGCCCGAGCTCGAGCCAAGCTCGGTCGCTACGTAGCAACCGAGCACGCATACAGCTCGGTCGCTACGTCGCGACCGAGCTCAAGCCGAAGCTTGGTCGCTACGTAGCGACCGAGCACGCATACGGCTCGGTCACTACGTAGCGACCGAGCTCAAACCAAAGCTCGGTCGCTATGTAGTGACAGAGCACGCACACGTCTCGGTGGCTACGTAGCGACCGAGCTCAAAACGAAGCTCCGTCGCTACGTAGCGACCGAGCACACACATGACTCGGTCGCTACGTAGCGACCGAGCACGTACACAGCTCGGTCGTTACGTAGCGACCGAACTCTCCCAGACCGTCGATCGACACGAATCCATGCATTCTCGTCTACTCTTTAATGCTATCTCCCGTGAGCCATGGCTAAACCATTCTTTGTTTCTCATCACTCGAAGTCATCAGTCAAACTTTAAGATAAAAACCGCGGGAAGTTTGTTTTTATCGAAGGAACCGTAATAAACGTTTCGAGTCAAAGACGGCCCAAAGAGACCTAAAACG
>NC_027755.1:8391965-8402287 GCF_000695525.1 Brassica oleracea var. oleracea
GCGGATAAATGTAAAGTTTCCGAAGATAATCACGAAGATCGGAAAAATTGGAATATCTCCATTTTTGAGCTATGACGGCTTAAGGACAGAAGGGGAAAGGCACAAACTGACCTAGGAGCAAGTATATAAGGAGTCCTAGGTGAGAGGCAAAGGGAGAACTCTGGGCACTTAGAAACTTTGAGGCATTATTCTCGACATGCTCTGTTTCTATGACTGACACGCGATTACCAGACGAACGGGCACAAGCAGTTCGATCTCTTGGTTCACTCTTGAACTACGTTCGGCTTGATCCTCGAAAGGGGTACGTAGGCAACCTTTCATAAGGTTCAGTCCGATATCAATCAAAACCATTTTCGTATCTTTTATGTCTTCTGTTATCGAGCTGCGACTCAACTAGGTTTAAGGTTTTAGGTCGCTAGAACTAGGTAATTCGCTGACAGCTCTTGTGGCCAAAGCTTTTATAATCTCTTGTAATGATCGCAGCGCTCTTACGCGGATTCGAAATAATATCTACCTTTTCTATAAATTCGTTTTGTTATCTTTTCATGTTTTCCGCATTTATTTGGTCACTTGTCGTTGGCTCTCGCAGAGAATCCGGCACCTCAGGAAAAGTTAGGGTTTCCTGACTTTCTTCTGATTACGGAAATCGACGGTGTGAATTTTGGTTCCCACACCACTTCTCTTCTTCTTCTGGTTTTCCTACGGGACGTTTCAAAGTCCCATCAACGAACCCAATTTTTCGCTTGGTCCGAAGCGAATCGAGCATCAACTTTGCCCATCTTTCGTAATTTCCTCCATTCAAGAGGATCGGTGAAAGAACATGACTCGTATTATCAGAAGGATGTAGATAATACGGAGACATCAAACTGTCCTTACTAGCAACTATAGCTCCTGTTGCCGAAGACGTCGTAGATAAGTTTGAATCACTCATCCCAAAAATTGTTCACAATATTTTTAGGCTCTTAGCTCTGATACCATGATAAGAAGTTGTAAACGCTTCTGTGTTGTTTATTAATGATCATACTTTCAAATATTTATACAATTGTGGCCGTATCTTATCTTCCCAAAATATAGGAGATAACAACAAACATAACCAATGTTGAGACTTATCTACTAAACTCTTATCATTATCCTAATAAAAAATACTCAGGTATTGAATTCCTCCAGACCCCAGGCAGGACACCGGCCTCTGGGTCCCCGCTAGGAGAAGCCCCGGGTCCCCGCTAGGAAACACTCCGGGTCCGGTCCAAGGGACCACCCCCGACTAAACTTGAGACCAGAAATAACTCCAAGCCCATATAACATGCACGAACGAAAACATTATCCAAACCTCGAGTGGCAAACATGGTGAAAGGGAGAGCCACCAGATATGCGATGAAAGCTGCAAAGAGATGCGAGAATAGAGAGGGAAAGGGAGACGAAACGAAATCAGCAAACTATGGAGCCATCCTCGAACTATAAAAGAGAGCATATAAATCAGAACACCAAAAAATAGATCTTCAAATCAATACGAAATACAAAGCCTCATCCAACATTCTGTAGTACTCACAAAGATCCTACACAAAAATCCGCTAACAGTTTGGCGAAAGAAAGAGTGGAGTAATCTAAACTATGTGCTAATGGCGGTGGATGAGCAGAACGAGCTACCCGAAGCTACCCAGAGAGAAGCCGAGCTGAAAAGGCAACTCGATGGTCTACAAAGTCAAGTAACCGAGCTGCACAGAGCTCGAAAAGAGGTTGTGGAGAATCCCGAGCTCTCCTTAGAAGTCTAGAGCTTGAATGAGAAGCCTGACGAGCATTCCAAGCAACTGGAGCAGAGCGCCGAGAAGCTCAGCCAGCTCGAACCGAAGAACCTAACAATCCAAGACGAGAACCAAGCCCTCAACACGGCAAGTAACAAGAAGTGTCGTATCTGGACTCAGATCCGACCCATGCCGACTCTGGAGACACCTAACTCCGGAGGATACGCGACTCTCCCGCCTATAACATCGCAGGGATACGCAACAACGCGCGAGAAGACTAAGGGTGCTCGGATCTACGACATAGAAGACAGCGAATCTGAGCCGGAACCCGACAAGGAAGCACCCGAGGAATCCGTAATACAGAAAACGCGATCAGACTTCGAAGGATCTTGCTAATCTCTTACCTCACAAACACATTCTACATCACGGAATACTTTGCGGCTATAAGCAACGATCCACAAATCGCTTAAAAACGACCGCGAAACAAATATCTGTATATTCCGAAAGAGGGAATCATACGAAAAACCTACTGAACAACTAATAAACCCTCCAAAGCCCGCAAACATTTCCAGCATGAAATGTGTACACGAAAGAAAAATCAACATTTAGCATCGCGAGACGTCGCAAACTCCTGAAGAACCATTTTTTGACAAAATACCTTCTTCGATGAAGTCACAATCTTGGAAGACCAAACAGTTATACGCACTAACACATTTTTAAAACATGTATCCTTCGCGAAGACTCAAAATGGTAGCATCTACCATCATGTTTGTTGCTGATCACAACAAACTCTAAACGTCCTAAACAGACTAAGCCATCTCCCCCCCCCCCCCCCCTCCTCCCCATAGAGGTATCTCTCAGACATCTGACACAAGGATAATAATGCGCTTTTAAAGAAATCCAGAATTTTGGTCAGCACTTCCAGACGACTTCAAAATTATCTTTGGAAAGATGTTCGGTTCCCAATCGATGCAAGTCATCTAAGCAAAGAACTTATCGCAGACTTAAATATTGAGACAGAATCCGGTCAAAAACTCTCCAGGTAACGTAAGCCAAAGTAGTCATCGCACACCCTAAAAACGTTATTAGGCCTAGGTCTTGCCCTAAACCTAGCAAACTGGTCTCTGACATCTCAAGGCATGATATCTAACCGATATGAGATCCCAAAATATGTCTCTTTGCTTATGTTTGCACGTTCATGCAATCTCACAAAATTTAAATTTCAGATACTCTCGCCTAAAACAACCGACGAATATGACGATCTTCTAAGAGTTACATATGAGATGACAACTCATACTCTTCTCTCTATATTCACACGAATACTCATACGCTCTTAAAACGCGAAACGCAATTCATTAAAAAGAAACCGCAAAACGGCAGGGATTCAAAGCCCCATGCGGCCAGTCCCGAAAACTTAAATACGGCCACACTTGGTCAAAGTAAATAGCCTACAAGGCTAGTTTGTAGGCTGACAAAGGTCCAATACAAAATGCCAACAGCATAAACATGCTCGATAACCTCTACACGACACATAACTAGACCGTAAAGGTCTCACTGGAAAACAGGTCGTAAGAATCTTAACTCCAAGACGAACTACGAAAGGCTTGATCCCTTCGACAAGCGTATGTAGGCATCCTTCACAAGGCGCTGCCCCAATCTTATCGCCTTTCATTCTTAGGAAAGTAAGCCACCCACTTCAACTTTAAAAAAAAATGGTTTCGCCATTGGACCTTTTTAGCCATTAATTCCACCTAACACACCTATCAATACCTCATAATAAATTACACGTAAAATCTTACGAGCTAGAGGGCTAACTGTTGGGGTCAAAATCAGTCACGGCGGAATCAATGTCTGAAAGATCCCGAGAAATCTTCATTGGGGTCGACCAAGATAGTAATCTCAAAATCAACGTCCAAGATTACTACGCCTTAAAAACTTTCTGAACACAACTTCGAGAAAATCCTAAATAGAAAACTCCCAAAGAACAAAATGATTGGATCATCGCATCTCCGGGTCGCCAGCAGGCGACCAATCTGGTTCAATCCAGGTGGCCAAAATGCGACCCAAGACTTCACGATTCGGGTCGCCAGCAGATGACCGGTACGATTTAGGTAGCCTTTTAGCGACCCAGGATCGACCATTTGGGTTGCCAGCAGGCGACACAAGGTCTTACGATCCGGGTCGCCAGCAGGCGACCGATCCTGTACGGTCCAAGTCGCCAGCAGGCAACCAAGGGTCAACCATTCGGCCCGGTACGGTCCAGATCGCCTGCAGTCGACAAGTCCGACACGGTCAAGGTTGCCAGCAGGCAACTTAGGTTCGGCCTATCTGGGTCGCCAGCAAGCGACCGACCTGTTTTCCCTCATAATACCGCTAGGAAACATCATGAACTCTCGTCTCACTCTCGTAGCTCTCTCCTTAGAGCCTGGATCGTATTGTCTCTCGTTTCGACTCGATTAGAGTTACCGTTGAAACTTTGCGATAAAAATAGCAATGGATGTTTTCTCGTAAACAATCGAATCAATCGTATAAAATGATATTGGTTAACTTAACACCACTGTGATGACTATACGATTGGTTCCCAGCATCTCATAGAACCAGCATCATACATCCGAAGGTGTTTTCTCCTAAAGAAATCGTAAAAACACTTAAGTCGAAAACGGCCCAAAGAGGTTCAAAACGTTACAAAAGCCCACTTATGATTTTTAAAGAGGATAAGCCCAAATTATGATGATGGCCTATCTAATATTCGCAAGAGAAGATAAATGTCAAGTTTCAAGGATAATCATGAAGATCGGGAGAAAATGGAATATTTACGCGAAGAGAAAAACTCGAATCAAGGGCATAAAAGGAAAGATGGCCGACCTTGGAAGCATATATATGGAGAGCCAAGGCAAGGAGCACAGGGACGATTATTGTAAACTTTTAGAACTCTCTGCACTTAGAAACTTTAGGCATTATTCTCGACATGTTATGTTTCTATGACTGGCACTCAATTACTAGACAAACTCGCACAAGCAGTTCGATCTCTTGTTACTTTCTTTTAATTGAACTATGTTTGGCTTGATCCTCGAAAGAGGTACATAGGCAGCCTTTCATAAGGCTCAGTCTGAAAATCAACAAAACCCTTTTTTATCTTTTCATTTGTTGTTATCGAGCTGCGAGTCAACTGGGTTTAAGACTACCTCGGTGTTGCCTTCACACGCATCTCGGTCTTGGATTATTTAATCCAACCATCTCTCATTTTCTCTCTAGGTTTCTTTGCATTCTCGGGTGTAGCAACACATAGAGTGCCTCCAAACCCCGAACTCCCCTTCCTTTTATAGTAAGAAGGGAAATTACCTTATAACCAACACATCTCTTCGGTATCAATTCTGGCCATTGGTTTAATCAATAGTCCAGATCACACCAATTCGCCCATGACAATTACCAAACTTCCTAGGCCTTCTTAGCCACTCCTATACAACCCTAACCCAAGACCAAACTGATTATCCAAGCCCATAGTCTGATCCCAAGCGCCCACTGGCCCATAGCCACCTTTGGTCGACCATATGGCCCGACCACAGCCTGGACCCGGCCCAACTGCCCGAGACCTGAACACTCAGTCCAGATGAGTTGAGCTGATCCCCAGCTGAGTGAGCTAGTCCATCCAGCTGATCGAGCTGACCCACTCTACGTGAGCTAAAACGAGCTTCGTCCAGCTGGTCGAGCTTCTTTCTCGCATCGCCCAACTGCTATTCACCACGTCCAGTTTGCTCTCTTTATGTTATTTGATCCGTCTAAGTCCTTTCGTCCATTTCTCGACCTAGAATAAGTTTTCCCATGATCCATTATGATCATTCTCTTCATCACACTTTGTTCATATCATTTCGCATGATCTGAACCAAGGCAGTCTCGTTTCTATTGAAACGTATAGGCCCTATGTCAAGTTACCGGAACGGGGATGTTATACCTTCCACTAGGACTAGCATCAGACTCCGATCTAGGCGATGAAACCCTAACATAAGCACTCCTCGGATTCCAATTAACACTAGCAGAAAGACGAAGAGCGAGAGGAAGACTGTCATCATCTGAAGAAGAATCTAAGATTACAATAAAAAACAGTGTAGGAGCGAAAAGATCATCTATAAATTATTCAGTCAGAGACACCATAAAATTTTAAAAGCAAGAGAAGATAGGAAGAAAAGAATAGAAAAAATACAAAGACCTGAGCGACATTACCGGCTAAAAACAAGAATCAAAATAAGAAAACAAAGAGGAGTCAAAGAAAATTGCAGCAGTAACTAAAAGAAATCAAAAATAAAAGAAAATCCAACACACACAAACAATACAAATAAAAAGAAAAAGAGAGAAGATAAAACAATCCTTTCACCTAACAATGAAGAGTGATAGAAGAAGACAAAGAGTTAACACGTCAAACTTGAAACCAAAAAAGAAAATGATTGCCACGCTGAATTGATTAGCTTCCCGAGGGGAATCTCCTATTTGCCTTGATCTAACATCAGGCCAACTCAGCAACCAAAACTGAAATCTCAATCTGAGTTTTGTAAAATCATAAACCACCAGTCACAAATACATTACCTAGAACGGAATAAACACCGGCCCATCTTGAGCCGGCTAAGAGTCAATGCTGACCTGACCCGGTCAACTTGAAATGTTGAGAAGATTAGCATATTGATGGCGACTTAAAGACACCAGATACACGCTGTGAGTCAAACTGCCATTAGGATTCTCCACAACCAGCTGTAAAAAGAGGACTAGTGAAAAGGAGAATGGGGATCCAAGCCTCATATACCAAAATTATATTATTTTACACTTAAATCCACTTGTATTCTTATATATCTTATTGTTCATCATTATATCAACGTTTATTATCAATAAAAACACTTTTTCATCTTCAGATCACTACTTGTTTAACACATTTGCGATTCTAACCTTAATTTGGATCCCATGGTCTATGACCCTTTATCTTGTCGCATCAGCCTAATATTTCAAGGTAAGTGACTTCCAAACGTAAGTCAAACTAATTTTGTTTGGTTAATTAGGCGAGAGTTTAACCGACCCAAAGAAACCGACTATTGAATAACCTAATAACTAGGCCCAACCTAAATGATCGCGTGTAGTTAAGGAAGAATGGTTTAATAAGAGAGATGTGCAAGACCTTTTTTTAATAAAATTGTTATTCTAACATATTGTTGCCTAACTGGTGCGTAGTGGTAAGAAAGAAAAAGTAATTTGATGAATTTCGAACTAAACAAGTCGAGTACATTTCCATTTCTTAATTTACTTTTCCTTTGCTATAATATCACCGTCGTTGCTTCTACGGAAGATAGATACATATCACAAGTGGTCAAGTGCACATCATTACAAAGTAATAGTTTGAACGCCATGTTCAATGGCATGATTATGCGTTGTTTCGGTCTTCCTTTTTGCCATATATTTGATCAACTTTTGCTTATTACTTCTAAGATATAGATTTACTATTTCTTATAGAAATTTAGATTCTCAAATCTACATCAGGAAACCTACATTTTTTCTTTTTACGTATTCTATATTTTCAAACTTATTTTCTTGCTATAAAATTATGCTTTTTCTAACAATAACCATCTTTTATTTTCATTTTAAAAACTTTTTTTTTTTTATGATCCTGGTATCCGGAACCTTGAGAATATCCGACTAACGCCAATGACCGTCCACCGGAGCTTAATAGGGAAGCCCGCCGAGGCTTCCAAGATGGTTGGTGATCACCCCATGTAAATCCCACTAGTGGCCACACGTTAGTAGGCTTCTCCGTATTGGGCCCGAAGGTCCCTCAAGGTAATCACCTCCCAGCAGCACTCGAACATATAACTTCCCAGGTTGAGTTTAACCACTGGACCGCTAGCACGTGGTTAGTAACTTTAATACTAACCGGTGACCCTCCTCCAAATACGTTGTGGGAACCGAAATTCGCACTGTCGATTTCCGTTTAAATTAGGAAACTAGGAAAACCCTAATTTCCCAGAGGTCCCGGAGATCTGTTAATACCACACGCTAAGCAATTGGAACACGAGATAACAACGACAAAGTATAAAAATCGTAAAAAGAGAACAAGGAGAAGTCTTATTCCGAGTTTGCGTATGAGCGTTTACAATAAGATATAAGCCTGGGCTCGAGAGCTGTCGTTGAGATTCCTAGTTCTAGCAACCCTAAGACGACTAAACCTAATTGAGTCGCAGCTCGAAATAACAAAAACGGAAAATTGCCTAATTGCTCTAAGTGCTAAGTTTTTTCTCCAAAAATTCCCCCTTTTCATGCCTCTCGCCTAGGACTCCTTATATACTGGTTCCTAGGTCGGTTTACGCTTTTCCTCTTCTGCCCTTAAGCCGTCATAGCATAAAAATGGAGATATTCCATTTTTTCCGATCTTCGTAATTATCTTCAAAAGTTCGTATTTATCCGCGGAAACTTGACATTTATCTTTCCTTACGAACCAAGCGTAAACCGTCATGCGGCTTACGGGCTGTTGGTCAAGAAATCGTAAGTTGGGCCTCGAGACATGTCTTAGGTCCCTTTGGGCCGTCTGCTGACTCGAAGCGTTTATTACAGCTTCTTTCGATAAAGAACAAACTTTCTGCGGTTTTTACCGTAAAGTTTGATAGATGACTTAGAATGGCGGGAAACATGAAATGAGTTCGCTACGGTCTTCGGGAGATAGCATCGAAGGGTAGACGAGAATGCATGGACTAAAGTCGTATCGTCGTTTCGGAAGAGCTCGGTCGCTATGTAGCGACCGAGCAGAACGAACGCTCGAACTCGGTCGCTACGTAGCGATCGAGCGGAAGCGACCGAGCTTGGCTTGAGCTCGGTAGCTACGTAGCGACCGAGCAGAACGGACGCACGGTCGCTACGTAGCGACCGAGCTTGGCTCGAGCTCGGTCGCAACATAGCGACCGAGCTTGGCTCGAGCTCGGTCGCTATGTAACGACCGAGCTTGGCTCAAGCTCGGTCGCTACGTAGCGACCGGGTAGCGTGCATGTGCGGTAGTTGCGTAATGACCGAGCTTGGTTTGTCCGTGTTCTGATCGTCATACTCAAACCTATCTGTAGTCGGTTTGGGTATGTTTCCGATGGCTTATGTTTGATCTAGATAGAATTCGAACGAAGCTTTATCTTGGGAACATACGTTGCGACCTGATTTGCTGCAGAAAGACATACTTGTATTCTGCGGGGATTTGGACGTTAACTTCGTCGTAACCATTTTCGACCTCAACAGTTAGCCCCCCCAGCTCATTAGAATCGTGGATTTCTAGTGAGATTCTAAAGCGCGGTATGGCGAGTTCGGACGAGATTGGTGTATTTGGGCGAAGTTCGTATCCGAAAATCCGGAAGTAAATAGTAATTTCTCATGCCTATAAGAAGGGAGGTAACTTCTTCACAACCTTTACACTTACTCATTCTCATAGAGAGGTCTCTTGAAAAATCTCATCTTTTTTTTCTCTACCCTTTTCTTCTTGATTCTTAAAAGGAAGATACGGAATGTCGAGTAAGAAAAGGAGTTCGAAAAAAGGGTCCTTTCCCGCGAACGTTCCTGAAGAGCTCCTTGTGTCGCGTTTTATGGTTCGATCACACCACCAAAAGAGAAGTCGTTCCCGGTCATGAACCGTCGCCCGGTCGAGGAAGGTGCACCAAGTGCACCAAGTAGGAGTACTAGCGAATTCCTCGAGATCATGCGGTCGTTCTATCAGATTTCGGATGCGGTGGAGTTCTGGGTTCCTTGTCAAGGAGAGCGCGCTAGCAGTCCCCCGGAAGGTTACTTTACTTGTTACGAAGCATACATAGTTCGCTGTCGCTTGTGGTTCCCGATTCTCGAAATTATCGTCCGTGTGTTGGATCGTTTCGAGGTGGCGATAAGCCAACTGAATCCCCTTGGCATTCAGCACCTCATTGGAGTCTTAATCCTGAGCTACGAGCATGGTCTCTCCCTTACCGTCGATCAATTTGAAGCGCTTTTTAGGTTACAGATCGTCAAGGATACGGACAAGTATAGGCTGGTCTCTCGGAACTTCATGTCATTGGTTAAAGGGTTTACTTCCAACTTCAACTCGTGGAAGAAATTTTTCGTCTTCGTTCGTATAGACGCTGCGTCTGTTGAAAAGAGTTGTATCCCATTGTTCCGGAGGTTGCCGAACGATCGTCCCTTCATCAATCCTCTTGCTCCGTTCCCTGAGGATATTATCGCGGTGAGGGATCTTCTCAGGAACGGTCCTTTTTTCTGGACTTCTTTTACGCCGAATAGAGTTCGAAAGGCGTTGAGGTTTGTGCATCCTAGTCCTGCTTTGGGCGGGGAAAAAGGGAGTGACTCCGATCCCGACGACCAAGGTCCCGACGCTGCTCCCACGGTTTCGAGGGGGATGAATTCTTCGAAGGGGAAAGACATTGACCTTGGTGACATAGAGTTTTCGGTGGACAATTTCATGCTTCCAGGATGGGATTCATGCCTTGCTTTCGGCAGCGGTACGAGCGAGGTCCCTATTCCGGACTTCGATGATTTCTTTGCTGGTCTTCCCTCGGGCTTCGATGCTCCTCCGGCTACGAACGA
>NC_027755.1:8402710-8405048 GCF_000695525.1 Brassica oleracea var. oleracea
AAGGGTGGCATGAAGGATCATGCTCGCGCTGAGGCGCTCATTCCTCCGATCAATGGGAGGATTCAGGAATTTTGGGATCCCATCCCGGTTTCTCCTGATACCGTAGAGACCACGACCGAGTTTTCCGGTGATTGCGAGGAGATGGATCATCCCGCGGATGCGTTTGGAGCTTCATTGTCCGGAAACTTTTACTTTGAACCTTGAGAGGTGGAGTGAAAATCTGGAGGGAGGAGGTTGTTTATTAATCCTGCGTTTGTTGCCGAGTATGGCTTTTATTTGTCTTTTTCTCCCGAGTGTGGCTTTGATTTCCGACCGCTTTATGCGGTGTTTATATATGATGGGCATTTTATTTTGAATTGTTTCGAGTAAATTTGATGTAAATTTGAGTCGTCGTCTCATATTTAATTCCGTTGGGACGTTCAATCTGTCGGTTCGTTCATGACTTTTCGTAAAAAAATTTTATTCTTACAACTTTCGGGAACGTTGAGATGCGAACGGAGAGACATGGTTTAGGATCCTTTATCGTTTAGATATCATGTCTTGAGATGTCTGAGACCAATGCGATGGGTTTAGGGCAAGACCTAGGTTTACTCTCGGTTTTAAGGTTTGTGTGGTGACTAGCCGGCTATCGTTTTTCCTGTTGCGATTTCTACCTGATTCGTACCGATTTAAAGTCCGCGATAGGTTCTCCGCTTATATGACTTGTATGGCATGAATCGAGCATCTTTCCAGAGACAATTTTTAAGCCAACTGGAAGTCCTAGACCAAAATTTCGGATTTTTTTTGAAGCGCGCTTTCGTCCTTGTGTTGGACGTTCGAAGATCAAAAGAGTGATAAAGTTGCGTTTGTTTAAGACGGCTGATGCGTTCATCGGGGCCAATCGACGAACGGGGCGTAAGGTTTTTGTGGTCGTGGTCGGACAATTTGTTCGCATCGTCTCGAATTTAAACTTGGCGACGTCTCGCGGTTGTTTCGAAGACTATACGAAATATTTTCGGTGCTGAAGAAAAATTATTTTCCGATTTTGGGCAGGATGAGGCCACTGACAAGAGTCTTAACGTTCGTAGATTTTCTAGGCGTGTCCTGAGACTTTTGCGTTTAACTAAAGCGTAAGCGTTTTAATTAAAAAGGAGCAATGCGTATTGCAAAGAGAGATTATTTTATTTTTCATTTTTTTTTAAATCTCTAAAAGCTCGATTACAATAACGCGTCTTTTCCTATGTGGGTGTATACGAGTATACGCACCCACTCCCTCCCCCTTTTTTAGAGAGGGGGATAGCTGAACTCGTCTTTCGACGAGCTGCCTACGTACCTCTTTCGAGGATCAAGCCATCTCGTAGTTCTGTTTTATGCCGCGAGCGTTTTTTACTCGGCGGTTGTCGCCGTGCTAACCGCCCTGATCGTCGCCGTCCTAACCGCCCTGATCGTGATGACCGTGGCCGGGTCAGCGTTCTCTTCCGGATGTTCCGGTTGAGTTGTAGCGTTTAGATGGCAGGATGATTGACCACCGCGAATTCGATGATTTTCGTGATCTCCTTGGCCATGACTGGCAGCTGGATTGACCCGAGGGTCATCAATACTTCTCATGAAAAACCCGTGAGCGGTTTCGGTGTTGGAGTTTCTTCTCCGAGTTTGATGCTCGTCCGATTGAGAGTGTCGCGGAAGATTACATTGACCGTGCTTCCCGTGTCAATGAGTACTCTTCCGACTTCCAGATCTCGTATGACGAGATCAATGACCAGCGCATCGCAGTGAGGTTGGTTGATCCCGCTGGCTTCCTCCTTCGTGAAGGTGATTGAGCAATTTTGATCATCTCGGGTGAGAGACCATGTAGGCCAGTTTGCGCTCGACTCCGCCTTCCGCTGGTAAGCCTTGATGGCTGAAACCGTATCGTTGCAGAATTCCCAATGATCATGTTTACTCTGCGACGATTGTTATCGTTCCCCTTGTCGTCCGGCCTTCTGCCGCGTTTATCCCCGGATTGGTTTCTTTGAGGAGATTACTCCGCGGGCGGATTTTTGTCCTTCTTTGGGGGGCGATCGGTCTCGAGGATGAGAACTTTCACGCTGGTCACTTCCGAGAGCTCTCCAACTAGTAGCTTCGCGCCCAGCCTTGCTCCCAAGACTTTGCAGTTAGTCGTGGAGTGTCCTCGGGACTGGTGGAACTCGCAGAAGGTGTTTTCTTCATATCCTTGATTGCGAGTCCACGTATTACCCGTGGTTCGGCCCTGGTCTGAACTGATCGTGTAATTGTGCGCTCATTGGAGATCTTTCCCCTCGTGATGGACATACTTGTCGTTACGAGAACTCTTCTTCTTCGTTTTTGGATCTACATCTTT
>NC_027755.1:8405071-8405535 GCF_000695525.1 Brassica oleracea var. oleracea
TTTGCGATAAGATTTTCGTTTCTTCCTCGATTATGATGTAGTCTGTCGCCTTGTGGAGGGAGTCCTGGATCGTCCGCGGTTTGTCGAGGGTTATCCATTTTCTGAATTTCGACTTGTACCAGAGCGTCTTTCTGAGCGCATCAATGGCCACCTTGTCGCTTATCCCGCTGACCCTGGACATTACCAGCTTGAATCGGCTGATGAACTCACGGAGGAGTTCATCTTTCCTCTGGGACAGACTCCAGAGATCGACATCGGAAGTTTCTCTATCTATGAACATAGAGTATTGCTTGAGAAATTCCGATGCGAGCTGTCGGAAACTCCCGATAGAGTTTCGCTTAAGGCGTGCGAACCATTCGCGGGCTGCTCCTTCCAGATTCTCGACGAACAGGCGGCAGTAGTTGGCGTCTCTCTCGCCATCCTTCAGCCTCGCTCTTCCCATCGTGATGTGGAAAGCCTGAAGG
>NC_027755.1:8405605-8406680 GCF_000695525.1 Brassica oleracea var. oleracea
CCCTCATATCTGAGATGCGAGTGGTGAAGGGGGTCTTCTGAGCCCCTTCCAGCAGCCTGTCGATCTCTGGTGCAGCGCTGGTAGCGTGATGGACTTGGTATTTCACGGCTCTTACTTATGCCGCAGTCTTGGTGATATAGTCGCGAAGATCGCGGATATCCGACGTCTCGCCAGCAGATTTCCGAACCTGTCGGCGTTTACTGCGAGTGAGCTCGGTTTGCTTTTCAGCTAGCTCTTCTTGTTCGTTCCAATAGAGGACTTCCTCCTCTTCTATCATCGGTTTGTCGAACGGAGAGCTTTCCCAAGCAGATCGGCTTCTGGTCCTTTTTGGATGTTTGTCGACGTCATCATCGGTATCGTTGGAGACATCGCTAGGATCCAGGTCGATGTTCTCGACTTCGTTATCCTCTGAATCTTTCGCGGGAGGCGGAGGACTTTCAGGGTTCCCCTTTTCGACGGGAGATTTTCGCTAGGGTTTTGACTCGAAGGTTGTTCCCGTGAGGCTCCAAGCCTATCGAGTGGGGTAGCGAAGTCGAGTCTCTTCCCGCGGATTTTAGTGGTTCTGCGGGGACGGATTGCTCTGGTCCTTGCCGTTCAGGTTTCAACCTGTTTTGTCAAGGTGCTCACGAGCCTATCCTGTTCTTCCGACCTTTTTTCGTAGGTGGCAAACATCTTTTTAAACTCCTCGAGCGCCGCGGCGTTGGCTGGTGCATTGGCCGCTGATCAGTGCCACTGCTTCCGTTAAGAGGAGGCTGCACGTTATCCGCGTCGTCAGTTGACATGTCTGGTTGAGTGTGATGTGGTTGAGAGTTAGATTGATCCATACCCCCCTCCTTCTAGCGCCAAACTGTGGGAACCGAAATTTGCACTGTCAATTTCCATTTAAATAAGGAAACTAAGAAAACCCTAATTTTCCAGAGTTCCCGGATATCTGCTGATACCACACGCAAAGCAATCAGAACACAAGAATAACAACGATAAAGTATAAGAAATCGAAAAGAGAGCAAAGTAGATCTTATTCCGAATTCGCGTTTGAGCGTTACAACAAGGTAAGAGTCTGGGCTACGAGAGCTGT
>NC_027755.1:8406716-8406938 GCF_000695525.1 Brassica oleracea var. oleracea
AATAACCTAGTTGAGTCACAGCTCGAATAACAAAAACGGAAATATGCATAATTGCTCTAAATGCTAAGTTTGCTCTGAGAAAAGTCCTCCCCATGCCTCTCGCCTAGGACTCCTTATATACTGGCTTCTAGGTTGGTTTACGCTTTTCCTCTTCTGCCCTTAAGCCGTCATAGCATAAAAATGGAGATATTCCATTTTTTCCGATCTTCGTAATCCTCTTCA
>NC_027755.1:8406976-8436231 GCF_000695525.1 Brassica oleracea var. oleracea
AAGCGTTTATTACGGCTTCTTTCGATAAAGAACGAACTTTCGGCGGTTTTTACCGTAAAGTTTGATCGATGACTTAGAATGGCGGGAAACATGAAATGGGTTCGCTACGGTCTTCGGGAGATAGCATCGAAGGGTAGACGAGAATGCATGGACAAATGTCGTATCGTCGTTTCGGAAGAGCTCGGTCGCAACGTAGCGACCGAGCGGAACGAACGCTCGAGCTCGGTCGCTACGTAGCGACCGAGCGGAACAGACGCTCGGTCGCTACGTAGCGACCGGGCAGCGTGCATGTGCGGTAGTTGCGTAATGACCGAGCTTGGTTCGTCCGTGTTCTGATATGACGGACCTATCCGTAGTCGGTCTGGTATGTTTCCGACGGCTTATGTTTGATCTAGATAGAATTCGAACGAAGCTTTATCTCGGGAACATACGTTGCGACGTTTTCTTGACCGAGCATGATTTGCTGCGGAAAGACATACTTGTATTCTGCGGGGATTTGGACGTTAATTTCGTCGTAACCGTTTTCGAACTCAACATACGTCGTAGTTGTTCATGGTTAGAAAGGGGTGAAAACAAATAAAAGATGGATTATAAAATCTAGAAATGATAGAAAAATAGAGGGCTGGAATTTTCAAAAAAAAGAAAACACTTGCTTATTGCATATGACTTGTCACGTGTGAATTAGCTGGCTAAAAATATTATAAAAGTGGCCAATACTAAACATCAAACTCCAATTATCCATCAGCGTACTACGAAATCATCCACCACCCAGGTACATTTCTCTCTTCCTCGCACTCATCGTTCTCGTTTTCTGTGTTTCCCCTTCCTATTCTCCTTTTATTTTCTAGGAAAGACAAATTTGTTCGGAGAGTAAAATTGAGAAATTGCGTTGACTTGATGGAATTGAAAAAGAAGTTAAATGTTAGGGCTTTGGTTTGTTCGTGCTTTGTCTGTTATTTTTTATGTCATATAGAAACAATGTAATGATGGGTTTGTGTAAATAATATATGCAGAAATCGTGTAAAGGCATTGTTGGTTGATGGAACAACATATCTCTCAAGATCAAGCTCGTGAGTCTCTCATCGCCATCATCTCTTACACCTTATCGGTGAAGCAAGAGCCTCTAACCACCTCAGATGTGAAACCTGTCGTCACCATAAGAAACTCGGAAGATGCGGAAGAGCTCAGATCAGAGCTGATTTCCATCTCCGACCACGACTCACCGGATGAACCTATTTCCTCGACACCACCGCCCAACAGTATCTGTCGTGGATAGTAGTAAATGTACAGCACCAAGTCTTTGCTTTTGTTTGGTCTAAAAGTAGACCATTAATGTCACATATGTAAACGTCTCTCATCAATCAATATATCTTCTTTGTGTGCTTATTAGACCACTCTTATTTAAAATTTAATAAAGCTCAGCTGAGTCTCATAGCATGATCTTAATCAAATTGGTATATCACCACTGATACAAGCTGAGAGAGATGTAAAAAAACATTGACAAGTGAAAAAATAACTGAAACTTTAGGCATGGTTTCTCTTGTTTTGCTCTGAATCCTCTAGTGAGCGGCGTCTTCCTCTTCGCAGAACTTGGTGTATTCCTTTGGACCCATCAAGGATTCCAACTCTGCTGGGTTGCTTGGTTTCACCTTTATCATCCAACCTTCTTCATAGGGGCTTGAGTTAATCTACACAAATGACAAAAAAAAAACCCGACAATATCAGCTTTGATAGGCACCACACCACACACTTGGTTGAATGCAAAAACTTACCAACCCAGGTGAATCGGCGAGCTTTGTGTTAACCTCAATGACTTCACCAGAGATTGGAGATAGAATCTCACTTGTGGCCTTTACACTCTCCACTGCTCCAAAGTTTTTTTCTTTGCTCACTGAACTTTTCTCTTCTGGCAGCTCCACAAACACAACTTCTCCTAAATGGTCCTACACAACATCAACATTTACATAATCTCCCTCTCTTTAAGTCTTATCTGATCTAAACTAGGTCAGATGAGCTCTGTTTTTGTAACCTGGGCATGGTCACTGATGCCAATGGTAGCCACTGAGCCTTCATGTTTGACCCACTCATGTGAATTTGCATACTTGAGTCCTTCCAACACTTTTAACCCAAAACAACCACTAAGAATTTTCAGACAAGAGCAATTCAACACGCAGATTGTGTAAAAGGATGATGATGGTTTTACCTGAGGAGAAGCATCTGGAGATGGAGAAAGCTGGAAGGAGATGGGATTTGGAAGCAGAAGAGGAGAGCTTGAGAGCGTTTGCTGTGGAAGAAGCCCACATTCTCAGTGCCATGTCTTTCTTGTTTTCTCAAAGTAATGTGGGGGAAAATGGTAAAGAGAGCTCTTAATGGCTTTTGTGCTTTCTATCTTTAGATGTATGGCAGAAAACGAAGGCCTCATCTTAATGGTGTCGTCGATAAAAGTGTGACCCAAACCTTCTCCACGCGCCAGAAGGATTTGAAATTAGTCCATTTGGAGGGGAAATCTATCAATATTTGCGTTTTTATTAATTTTTTTTTAAATCTGTACATATACTATATATATATATATATATATCTTTGAGGCTTAAGTTATGAAATTTTTTATATGATCTACAGTATTTGCCTTTATACCTTTTCCTTATGCATTTTTTTCACTTTTTGTCAAGAATCTCATTATTATTATTATTACTAGCTGATTCTTTTGTTTTATGGATAAAAATATTTACAAAATAATTACATTACAATAGCTAATAATATTTGATTTCTTTTATTTATAAAATTTATTTCATTTTATAACTGTGTATACGTAACATAAATAAATATTGTTTATAATAACTAGTATTATGCCCATTCTTTACATTGGCAAGGTAATTTTTAATGATACTTCAATTTAAATGGGAGCTAAATAAAATAATGGATGACTGAATCAAAATTTTGATTTGTTTTTGACCCTTTTCAAATGAAGTAAAATAAGTAAAGAAAGAGAGTAGGGATTGTTATTGGTTCATATATTTTAATTGATTTATAAATCAAAGTAGGAGTTACAAGTCCAAGTAGCAGATACAAATCCAAATAAAATATATAGATTTTCAAATCTAACCTACGAATTTTAATTAGTATTTATTAATTAGCTAATAATATTTGATTTATGTCTTTGTATTTTTAACAAGGAAATCTATACAACCAATTAAATCCATTATGAAACCAAATGCATTAATAAATTAAATAGTTGAATAACACACGATTTGAATTATAATTTATAAACTAGGAAACCAATAACACATGATTTAAATATGGATTTTAAAATTATAAAACCAAAAAACTAGATTTAATTTGGATTTCCAAATCGATTAAAAATATAGGAAAAATTGGAAAAATACATTTGTATGAGATTTTAGTTTGAAAACTACACTATTATTTAATTTTTTTAAAAACTACACTTTTGTACACATGAAATGACAAAATTATCCAATAAAATATTAAAGCTACTGTAATATATTTTGTCAACATAATTATTTAAATATTCAAATTTAAAAAACTCAACAAGATTTGATTTTTTTTAAACAATACTATTAATACACAATATCTTATAAATAATTTTTGTAGATTTTTTTTTAGACAAAGCGTTCTTGTTTGCTCTCGTCGTTCTTCTCCTTCTTTATTTTTCATATCTTCTTGTAAGTGCAAAGATGACACCACAATAGTACTGCAGAAGATAAATCAAGGAGACAAAACAACTACAAGCAACACTTAAGCTTTATTAGAAATCGCCTTGTACACTCTATTACAAGATCTGCTTAATCAGCTTTACACAGTCTGTTACACCCTAACAACTGCTACTGAAAGATTTCTAAACTATCCGCTTGTGTCTTTCTTCCGTCAAGTACTTCAGCCACTGCTTCAGCACGACCAAGAACACTTCCAAGAGCTTATCTCTTTCTATAAGATCAGCAGCCTCTGTGTCTCTGTCTCTATACAGACTGAAGGACCCTAAGATCGGTTCACTCGACTGGATCAGATTTGATATGAACTCCGAATGGAGAACTAGATGGATTGAAGGGTCGCACGAAGGTTGCGCAAGAGCCTCTGATATTCCCGACTTCAGTTGGTGCTTGATATGACTCACAAGTCCACCAAAAGAAGAATCTCGAACCGTTGCTTGATATGACTCACTAGACAAATGAATTTGAGAGGTGTTTACTTGGATATGACTCACCAAGAAACAAAGAAAAGTTCTAGACAAAGAACAAAGAGTTTAACTCAAAAGCTTAGAAAAAATCGATTGCTTTATTCATTAGAAGTGATTACATACTTATAGAGTTTTGTAGTCAAAGACCATAAATAGAAATGTAGGAAAACAAGACATAGAAAATATAAATTTGACTAGATCTGGTCAAGACACGGAAAATGGAGAAGACTAGTCAAGATGTCCGTTCGGCTCCTGTCCAGATGCATCCGAGCTGGCTGTGTCCAAGGCGGAAAGGATCAGCACATGGGCGGGACGATCAGCAAGGGCCGCGGAACGTTCTGCAAAGGCTGCGGGACGATCTGATCGGACAAGTTGTGTTCCAACGTGGCCCAAGTCTTCTAAAAGCATAAGGATCCTTGCCTTTGAGAAATATCCAACAGAGAAGTCCATGATCGGATCGAACAAGGAAGCGAGATCATCATCACAGTCGCCGGTACATGCGGTACAAGCCAAACGGGCCAAAAGAGAGTAGCTATGGTCTTAATCGGAGTTGGCTCGTCCTAAGTTGATTCTGGCTTGACCATCAGCCTTAGCTCGTCGAGTTGGCCGGGAAAGACGAGCTTCAGTTTGGTGATTTCGATCATCTGGTCGTGGACCTGGTCGAAGTTCCAATCCGGACGTTCGCGGGTCGAGTCGGTACACGGCCCGATCGGTCTGTCTTGTCTGATCGGAAGAGTGAACGTCAACTGGGACGTCTGGAACGTTCTGATCTTCATGCTGGTCTGATTCGTCGGACTGGTCCATGGACTGGGGCACATCACAGACGACCCCATAGCTATCTTATAGTTATTCTACACGTTCCCGAAACCCTAGTCTCTAAGGCAACATGGATGGACATCTTCCATAACAATAAGTGCAACTTTCCTTATCTTGGAATGCACTTATTCCCCTTTCTTTGAGTCATAGACTTGCTCCTCAAGTTTATTCTTCTTTCCTTATCTCCAAGATACTCTTTTGCTCTCCAAGTCTACACGACTCCAGCTCAGCACCTTGACTCCACATGGTCTTCACCAGTCAATACGACGTCTGCTTCAGCAACTACGTCAGCGATTACTTCAGGATGGACATCTTACATCTTCAATCTCCCCCTTTTAGCTTTGTGTGCCGATCAAGCACAACATTCTTCTGGTTCAGCAACCACGTTGCAACCACGTTGCAACCACGTTCCCCACCTGGAAACTTCCACACCAAATGTGTTTTTCTCCCCCACGAGATGTGCACCACACCATGCTTTTCTCCCCTATGAGATATGCATTATCTGTACCAGAACATCACTATTCTCCCCATGCTTGATTGCATACTAAGCTAAAACAGATGCTTAGATGTCAAGCCTTACAGACCCACCCGTCTGTTTCTTCATGTATAATCATGACACAGCCCCTGCTGCAGCGGAATAACAAGTACTGCATCACGATCTGACGCACCTGTTGAACTACCCTTTGGCCAGCTTCTGTTGAAGACCTGGCTTCCTTCATGTGTCGTCTTTTTGACCATGAGCCATTCCCCATCCACACTGAGTGCCCTCTGCACTCGTTGCTATTGTCTTGGAGTGATTTCACTATCACACCCCTGAAGATCATCTCGTACCACTTCCTGACGCCCTTCGATCTCCTTCCCCTTTGTGCCACAAACAACCTCGTGTCCTGGCTCCAGACTTGATGCTTCTTTATCAACCTCAAGATCACTCCTACCAGAGCTGCATCCATCTTCTGATGTCTCATCCTTGATCTCATCAAGTAAACCACTCTTGGCTAAGGACACCTCTTCAACCTTCTTGGGTTTAGTGAACGTCTTGTTCACCTTCTTGGCCATGTTTCTGCTCTTCTCACGAGCAAAACACTCCACCTTCTTGTGTCCAACCTTCCGACATAACCAACAACACATCCTATGTTGCTTCTTGCTTGGCCAGACACAGTTGATGATGCACCGATCAGTCTCCTTCCTTGTACCAGCTGCACAACCATGCTTCAGAACCTCTTGTCTGACCTTCATGTTGTTGCACTGATGTACTACTTTCGGCTTGTTACTCACAGCTACACGCTGTAGAACTTCCTGATTTACTCCCTGTCGTACGTCCTGACGTACGTCCTGACGTACTTCCTGACAAGTTTCTTTGGCTCCACTTTTTGATGTGCTCCCATGCACGAAATGTGATATCCCCTTCTGTTGTACTTCCTTAGTTCTCTCAGCTCCTCGATATCCCAGTCCCCAGTTCATCTTGGCTGGTTGTCCCATCGAGAGTATCTTATCCAAGTCCTTGGATCCAATTTTAAGCATCCTGATCTGTTTGTGATTCTCAGCCAAATCACGTTCCAGCATCCTTGCTCTCTCTTGTTCACTAGTAGCAACTTCTCTCAGCTTGCTAATCTCCTTCTCCAGAGACTCATTCTTCTCATGTACAACAGCAAGTTCTTCAGCAAGATCATCATACTGCTCACGGCTCTGCACCAGATCGTGTTGCAACCTCGGATTCTCATTCTGGAGATTCAACCACTTGTTGAGCATCACGTGATAATCCTCAGAGTCTGTATCAACGTCTGAATCCGAGGATTCACTGGATTCCTCTTTGCGTGCACCAAATGCAACAAGGTTCTTCATCACCTTTTCATCTTCTTCAAACTCTGAATCATCAGACGACTGCAATGGAACACCTTTTTCCTTCTTTGAGTTTGGAAATTCACGTCGTGTGTGTCCAACACCTCTGCACTCAGAACACTTAAGTTCTCTCTGTTGTGCTACAGAGCAGTCAGCCTTTATATGACCAACACCTTCACACTCCTAGCATCTAAGACGTTCTCTTCTTCTGCTATTGCCACGATCACCTCCCTGGCGACCATACTGATTCCTCCCACCAGAGGAATTCATCATCTTACCCAGATTCCTAGCCAACATTCGCTTAAAAAGTGACTATCAATACAGATGTGAGAACGAAATGAGAGCAAGCAAGTCCAAATTTGTTGTGCAAGTTCAACATTCGGAGATCTATCTCCATCTTTGTCAGCAGCAAGAGCTATACTCCTTGATGCACCACCTGACGTAGAGACTGAACTACTGTCTGTCTCCATCTCTTCTACCTTTAGCATACCCACAAGCTTGTCAAACTTGAGTTCATCCGTGTTTGTGATCATATTCAAGACCGCCTTGTGAGTTCCAAACTTTGTAGGAAGACATCGTAGTAACTTCTTTACCAGCTTCTTCTCCTTGTACTTCTTCCCAAGTACAAATGTTTCATGCGCCATACCATTATCAGACCACTTGAGATTGTCAAACTGCGACCCAAGATGATCCAGACGTGTCCTCTTGACACTCTCATCTCCTTCAAACTAATTCAGCAGGATCTCCCACGCCTCTTTAGCCGAAGTACTCCCCTGAATCAGTTGGAACTGTTCTGCTTCAGCCGCTCCAAAAATCACCGACAACGCCTTTGCATTAAACTTAGATGCATTGCGTTCTGCCTCTGGCCAATTCTCTTTTGGCTTAGGCTTTTTCCCATCTCCTATAACTATGGTAGGCTCCTCCCAACCAATCTCCACAGCTGTCCACACAATCTCAGCAAGTGTGAATAGTTGACAGGTTGATCCACTTTAGTATCTTTAGTACTATCTGCAATCAGTAAGTCTAGAATGGTGCTAAAGAGTGATTAGATAAAAAGCAAAAATCTAATAAGTTCATTATCCTTTTCTTGACTCAATAAAACTCTTTTTAAAACATTTTGATAAAACTCATGAACACACTAATATCAGTAAACATCCCCCCCAGACATAAATTACACTATCTCCAGTGTATATCTAGTCGGAGTTATGGTGAGAAATAATCATAAGTACATAATTCAAAAGTAAAAACGATGATCTGCTCAGTGTCGATCGACACAATGAAGTGACAATCGATCGTTGTTGATGAAGTGCTGTTGACTGATAGCGACATGGTCTCATCGTTTGATGGCAAGAGCAATCATTCGACACAATGTAGATACAATCGATCGTTGGATCTGAAGTGTTGTTGATCGATATCGAGCTGGTCTCATCGGTCGATGTGCTGAGGAATCGTCTACTCAGATCTTTTTTTTTTTAAATAGCTAACTAAAACACAATATCAATATAACCTTCCCTAGACTTAAACAACACTGTGGCCAGTGTTATACAGTCTAAGATTGGTGGGAAAATTAATCATAAGGACAATATTAACAAGGTTTCGTGAGTATACCTTCCATTGATGTGAGCATCGATTAACACAGTTAAGTGGCGATCGATACTTGTGATGCTCTGTCGAGCGATGCTGCGCAGCCATCGTCGATCCTACTGCAAACTCGTCTTCCTCAGATCTTTTCCTTTTACCTAACATAAATAAAACACTAAAAGTTAGTAATAGATGACTGATAAAACCAATTCAAAAAAAAAAATCGATGAACAGTGACTGCTACAGTAGCTCTGCTAAGTATAGCAGCTACAGTAACCCCCGATTTTCTGCTACAGTGTCGGTCGATGTTCTTGCTACAGTGTCGCTCGATTTTCTTGCTATAGTGTCGCTCGATTTTCTTGCTACAGTGTCGCTCGATTTTCTTTCTACAGTGTCGCTCGGCGCTGCTACAGTGCCATCGTTACTGTTCACTTTTTTTTTTAACCTGAAACTATTAGAAAACAAAAATCAATAATAAATGAAAATAAAACCAAATTTAAAACAAACCTAATAGTGGGTTGTCTCCCACTCAGCGCTTATTTTAAGTCATTATCTTGACTTTGGAGATCTGATTTAGTCCGGATGAGAATGAGAACATGCTCCAAAACAAGTCTCAATGTCTGCTCATTGGAGCTTTATCATTCTTGCCCCCTCCATAGACTCTTCTCCTTTGTCTATCATCTCAGCAATAAGGAGTGCTCGAACCTTTGCAAATTGCTTTGAGAAGCATCTGCTGCGTACTCTGGATTTCCTGACACCAACTGAGAAGCGAGGGATAAATGATAACTGAGAATCACCCTTGATCCTTTTTCTCTTCTTCCAATTCCTCCTCTTCTTTCCTAGACTTGTCTGATCGCGTGGTGGTATCTTCATCCCTAAGATTTCCATACACATCGAACTTCTTCTGCTCTGATATGCGTCCGGTGTCGATCGATGGAGAAGTGGTAGCGTCGATCGATGTTGGTTTGTTTGTGTTGTTCGATGGTATCCGGTTGGTGTCGATCGATGTTGCTTCTGCTGGGTCCTTATCGAATTCATCTCTAAATCGCAACCCTCTCTGAGAAGCATCTACGTGCTGATGATAATCCAACACCTCAACGTAAGAACTCAGATGCGCACCTTTATCTGGTGGGATAGGAAATTCAACTTCAACCACAGCGCATGGAACCACAAAATTCACAGGATCATGTATCCTCTTCACTCTTTTCTGAAACCCAACAGCTTCTTCTGCGCATATAAGTGGTCTCAAATGTTTGGAGTCAGCATTGCGTGAGGCCTCAGACTCGTGCACTCTTTCCTCAACTGGTTCCAGCTCAACTATGTATCCTGGTAGTTCTTCCAACGATGGGTGTTGATCGACGATCCCGGATGTGTGTCGATCGATGATGGAGTGTGGGTGTAGATCAATGCTATCTGATGATTGTCGATCGATGATATAGGGTGGGCGTTGATCGATGATGTGGGGTGGTTGTCGATCGATCCCATCAGGTTGGTGTTGATCGATGCTAGCCTTTGAAGTTTCCAGATCTCCTCTCGAAGTATGCTGATCGTCATCAAGCTTCTTTTGTGAATTCTGATCCATATCTTCAAGCCATTCCTCCAGCTCTAAGAAGTCTTCCATAGTGACTTCTCTACTCGAATCCAAGTCTTCAAGCTTTTGTCCATCCTCCAACTCCAAGAACTCTTCTAGTTCCAAGAAATCTTCCATGGTGATTTCTCTGTCTCCATCTGAGGTAGGATCACAACTTGATATATCAATGCTCTTCTGTGCCGAGTCTGCGATGTCCTGAGGACAACTCGAACTTTCAGGGATTTCAAGTGGTATCGATCGATGACAAAAGTCTGTGTCGACAGCTGATGAGGTTCTGTCGATCGTTTCTGAGTTCGTACCGTCGATCAACGTTGAGGTTGTACCATTGGTAGACGTTGAGGTCGTACTGTCAACCAATGTTTAGGTTGTAACATTGGTAGACGTTGAGGTCGTGCTGTCGATCGACGTTGAGGTCGTGCCGTCGGTCGACATTGAGGTCGTGCCGTCGGTCGACGTTGAGGTCATGCCGTCGGTCGACGTTGAGGTCTTGCCGTCGGTCGATGTTGAGGTCCTGCCGTTGGTCGACGTTGAGGTCCTGCCGTCGGTCGACGTTGAGGTCCTGCCGTCGGTCGACGTTAAGGTCGTGCCGTCGGTACCAGCTTCCTCTACTCTGCTCAGCTCTCTAGACACATTGTTCATCCCTTTTTGCCATAATGTCGTCGAGCAGCTGTATTGGAATCATATACTCCTCATCTAATGATGTCAAGAACCTGTCCCATTTTTCATTTTTCTCCTTTTCTCGAGTTGCTTCAGCATCATCAAGAAATTTGTAAAGGAAGGCTCTTTCAATGTCAACCTAGCTGGTTAGATATCCCGGTTGCAGTTGACTGAACCATCTGAATGCATCCCCAGAGATAGAATAGGGGAAGATCTTGCAGAGCATGTGGTATTCAGACACTTCATTCTGCTCACTCCTTGAAACGAGATCTTCAAACTCTTCGATGTGGTTTCTAGGATCTTGGTGAGGAAGACCCTGGAAGGGGTTTTGACCTACCCAATCATACCACTCTCGGCTTAGGTCAAAGTCATTCATCTCAGCAACAACAATCACATCAGGGATCACAACACCCTGAGCATTAATCAACTGTCATGCGTTGTTGCGAGTGCGACATTCTTCGTTTCTTAACATCCCATTCTCATCGACCTTAAGTATGAGCACTTCGATCCTCTCTGTCTCCCCGTAAGTGGTGTCGTTTTTCACCGGATGAACAGTGCCGGGATGAACAGTGCCCGAATGAACAGTATTATGATGAACAGTGTGAGGATGAACAGTGTCGAGATGAACAGTGTTTGCATGAACAGTGTCAGGATGAACAGTGTCGATTGACGGTGGATAAACAGTGTCGATCGACGCGGGATGAATAGTGTCGAGATGAACAATACTGTGATGAACAGTACCGTGATGAACAGTACTGGAGTGAACAGTACCGTGGTGAACAGTACCGTGGTGAACATTGTTGTCTGACACAAGCTGAATAGTGTCGTTTGATGCTTGGTTCACGCTGTCGATCGCTGTTGCTTGGAGGGTGTCGATCGATACTTCCCTCGTAGACTTATGGATTGGGCATGAATCAGCAGGCTCCTTCTTTAAAGAACCCAAAAATCTTCTCTTCATTGTTGTCCATGGTACTAAGATGTATTTACCTGAAACAGAAGGAAAAATTTTATCAGTTTTTTTAACAATAGTAAAACCTAGACTAAATATAACTAAACAAGATCTAATGGCGATCAAAGCTCCCCTGCAACGGCGCCAAATTTGATATCACTCAAATTACCCTAAGGAGTGATTTATACTCTCTCAAATAAAAAGTCGAGTTGTAGTACTTAGGGATCGAACTCACATGGAGCTAGGGAACCAATTAGATCTAATAGTTATATGGTTAAGCTAAGTTAATAGTTTATAAAGCAGTAAATAAATATAGCAAAGCAGTAAACAAAGCAGTAAACAAGTTGAACAAGACAATTGTTCAGCTTGGCAGAGAGTTGTTTTATGGAAGGATGGTTTGCTAGATCTAGGGTTTCTATTCAGGTAATCATGATTATAATGATATAGAGGCTAATTGTTGCTTGCAAGATATTATAGAACTCAACTGGGAGTACAAATCTAACAACTTCCGTTGTATAGACAGTCTATTATCCAGATCTTGGATCTCATCAACTCTCGTTTATTGATCACAAGAAAATGTTGATCGATTATTCTATAGGAATATCGATCGATACACCTTTCACAATATCGATCGATTAATCTATTGGATCATCGATCGATATCGCTTCTAGCAAGCTTTACGATCGGGTTGAATATGTGTTCACTAGGGTTCCTAAATCAACTCTCGTATGTTTCTAGCAATCCTAGCGCAATAGAATTCAGTTCAGAGAAAAGACCAAGCGTTCGCAATTGTGCCTAATGATTCTAAGATCAGGGTTTTAGTTCATGACTCTAGAACACAAGTAGTAAGAACAAGCCTATGATGAATATCACAACTTAGCAGTTATATATTTTGGGCTAATCCCTCATAACCTATCTGAACCCTAAGCCTAACAGGTGGATCTATTCAGACATGAAGTTTGTCACAGAAATCATAGATGAATAGATGAAAAACATAAATAATATAAAACCAAAACCAATGGAGTTCCAGGAGGACTCTGATGTAGTTCCTCCCTTCTCTCTTAACTAAGAGAAACAATAGAATAAGCTTAGATAGCGTGTAGCCGTCAACAATGGCTTATAAATAACATAACTAGGGTTTTTTGTCGTCCAAGGGTATTATGGTAATTTGGGGTTGCTTCTGGGCTTCATCGGTCATAAAATATGCTCAGCCCATATTCTGGAATCACTGTCGATCGACACCAATGCTGTTTCATCGATCGACAGTCCTTCATCTCCTCGACAGCTTCCTCTCGCGAGGCAGACTGACCACTCTTCAGTAAAACAGGCATAACTTCTACTACATGATGGCATTGGAAATATAACTCAAAGATATATCTTGTTTCAAAATATGGGCTCAATCTAACTGTATAAAGGTCTCCATCCATAGCTAGACATCTGACGCGCTTGTGCAATTCTGCACTTCAAAAGGCTCCAAAATCACCATATTTCTCCAGAATGTACATGAACCTGTAAATATTCTAAATAGACTCTATATAGTAGTAAATATATAGTAAAACACTTATAGACCATGGCTAAAAGTAGGTAAAATCCATGGTCTATCAGATGCCACTATAACTATTTGTTTAGTTATTCCACCTACATATACAATATTTTACTCGACGTGCAGTCTACGAAAGTGTTAACGAGCAATTGGTATTGCCTAAACTTCTTAGCTTATGGAACAAGAAGGAGCTCTATTTTATTTGCAGGGGAGCTCTGTCTATTGATGTGATGATGCCTAGAAGTCAAAGAAA
The DNA here is from genome assembly GCF_000695525.1 of Brassica oleracea var. oleracea. Taxonomy (NCBI): domain Eukaryota; kingdom Viridiplantae; phylum Streptophyta; class Magnoliopsida; order Brassicales; family Brassicaceae; genus Brassica; species Brassica oleracea. Next base: position 8,420,398 of record NC_027755.1, read on the forward strand.
AAAAAGGACTAGAAAGATTCATGTTGAAACTTGTAACAGAACATCTTTTGAGCCATTCATGGACTTATTCTAAAATATATATCAAGCTTCACACCTTCCCGTTTTCAACTTTAACAAAAGACAAAATTTTCAATACGTAATTCATGAGATTTAGTGAAGAACGCGACATAAGTTTCTTCTTTTATGTACATTCATATGTATGAAGTACAATAATTTTCGTCAAGGGAACATAACTGAAGCAAAATTGTATACGACGTATCTAATCTATGTAATTCACACAGTATTGACATGTGTAGGTTTTGGTTTTTAACTTATATGATGTATAGCTTTGTGATTCACTAGGTTGTATTTAGCTTTCAAAAAACTCTAAAACAAGAGCATAAAATAAATTTAGTTTTATTTTTTGATTTTTAAATTAAAAGGGGATACAGATGTCTTTTTATATATAAGAAAGTGTAGTTTTCAAAAATTATTAAACAAAGTGTATTTTTGAAATTTAAAAACACAAATAGGATATTATTCAAATTATCCCTAAAAATATACCAACTAATAATTCCCACTCAGATATAACAAAAATGTTTGAAATGGATTAAAATTAGAGATAATGCAACCATACATGAGAAACTTGGTTTGAGAATAAAGTTTTGATAGATGATCATCCTAATATTTTTCTGGTTTGTTTGAAATATTGGAAGAATATCAAGTGATATATTGATATATAATCACAATTCAATAGAATATAGTAACAAACAATATTTACCTCATGACAAAAGAAACATCTTTTCCAATCAACCTTTTAATATCTCTAAGAGGTTAACACCATCGTTTATCAACTAAACCCAAAAAATATTACCGACATTTTTAATGGTTTTTTTACAGTAGAAAAAGTAATGTGATCTTTATAGGCAGTTTCCAAATTTAAAAAGCGATGGTTATTTTATATGACTTATTCTTGGGATAACCCCCTAGGGTGAACCTTTACGTTCATCAACCAATAGGATTGTGTTATTTCATATTCGATATCTTTTTAAAAAGAAAATAAAATATTATCAAATTATATTATGTTTTTAAAATTAAAAAGTAAAAGGAAATAAATAAAAAAATAGTATTAATTACAAAAAAAAAATATTTTTAACGTTGTTAGCAAAACATTAAACCCTAAATCCTAATCCCTAATCCCTAAACCCTAAACTCTAAACCCTAAACCCTAAACCCTTAACCCTAAACTCTAGGATAAATCCTAAACTCTAAATCAAAATCACTAAACACTAAAACACTCAAACGTTTAGGGTTTAGAATTTAGGGTTTAGGGTTTAGGGTCTTAGTGTTTTTATTTAGAGTTTAGGATTTATCCAAGGGTTTACGGTTTACCCAAGGGTTTAAAGTTTACCCAAGGCTTTAGGGTTACCCAAGGGTTTAGGGTTTAGGATTTAGGATTTAGGGTTTAGGGATTAGGATTTAGGGTTTAGTGTTTTGCTGACGAAGTTAAAAGTATTTTTTTTTTAAATTATTTTTTCTGTAACTACTATCTTTTTTTTTACTTTTTTAATTTTAAAAACATAATACAACTTGACAATATTTTGTTTCTTTTTTTAAAAGATATCGAATTTGAAATAATGAAATCCTATTGGTCGGTGAATCTAGAGGTTCACCTTAGGGGTGAACCCAAGAATAACTCATTTTATATAGCTTCACAATGGGACATGGAAACCGTCGCGGGAAGAAGTGGAAATAAAAATGAGCTGTGATAACTTTTCGAAAAAATTACTAGAATGTTATGGAAAAGTAGGGATATGACTAGAATAACATGTATCTTTTAAAAATTAGTAGGATATTTGAAGACCCCTAATAAATTATAATTAAGACTGTTGGTTAGTTTTTTTTTAATTGAGATTATTTTTAAACAATAAATCCATGTCACTAATTACTATATCCACGTCATTAATAATTGTAATTATCCTGATCAAAAGAGAAGGAAGACAAATAATTGTCTTTCTAACTAAACTTCATGTGTTAAAAAAAACCACAAGTTTCATCATTCGTCACTTAAACCCTAATCTTTTGAGTCGATATTTTTGTTATAGTCCAAAATTCTCGCACTGTCTTCTCCGATAATATCTTCGCGAAATTGTCTTCTACGCAACTGTTTCTACGAAATATTATTCATTGCAATCGCCCGAAATCATCTTCTCTGTTGAGTTTTTATAGTTTGTGGCTGAGTTTTAATTTATGTTGTAATTGAGTTACTTTTCTTTTACGGCTGGTTTATATATGCAGTTGTGGTTGGGTTACTTCCCGCCAATCTCCGAAAACCTAGTTATAAGAAGTGTGCATTCCGAGGAGAAAAGACAAATACATTCCAAAAAACATCCAAGTTGGCAATTGTGGGGTGTATTCATTTAAGTTTGTTTGTGATTTGATACTCATATTTGGATAATCTAAATTTTTTTTCCAGATCTGAGTGAAAGAGAAGAAGATTGAACAAGAAGAGAATGGAGGAAACAGAAAGAATTGACGGATTCAGTAGAGACGACACAGAGGAGTTCAATGAAGCTTGGAAACATGGAGTTATCACCGGAATAGTGCATAAAAACTGTATTTTTGGTTTTCTATGTAAGAAACATAACACATCCATGTATTTTGTATTTGACTTATGCTATGTTTACACAAATCAGCCGTGTCGTTTATATAACTCAGTCATACCTCAAACATACCCTAAAATCAAAAAAATGTTTATATAACTCAGCCGTGTCATTTAGATAACTTAGTCATATCGTTTATATTACTCAGTCATACCTCAAACATACCCTCAAATTGGAAAACTGAATTCAAATACTTTAAAATTTTATATTGAAGATCATCTTATCAATATCAAGTGAATACAAATCAACTGAATGTGTATAGTTTTTTTAATTGTCAAGTTGAGATTTTAACTTGATTTTGAGATATATGTTCTCTTAAAATTAATTATACAATTATTACTTACAAAACTCTAAGTTTAACATTTTCTTAAATCTAAACCTCAAATCATAAACTATAGAATTTTAAAATTATTAAAATTATAAAGTTTATCTTTGAACATTAAATCTGATATTTATTATTATTTAAAGTTTAAGGTTTAGGTTTAAAATTTAGGTTTATAGTTTAGAGTTAAACTCAAACTTTAATCATTTAAAAAAAATCTGTAATTTTTAAATTTTAATTTAAATTTTGATTTGAACTTGTAACTACATTTTTTAAATTTAAGCAATTTTTAAAACAAATTGAAAAGAACTAAAATTACCATTTATATTGTTTTTTTATGACCACTGATTGATTTTAATCTAAGGGTTCAAAATTATCTTTTTGTCTATCCTCACCCTTTTTCCCATTGGTTAATCTTTATTTTTCAAGGATCACAATTTATGGTCATTAATTAAATGAAATCTAAAGGCCAAAAATCAATTTCTCATTTTCTTACAATTGACGGGACTCAGCCTCTTCATCTCTCTCTCTTTAACTCTTTCTTCTTCTCCAAAACGACGAATCCGATAAGAGAGGGAGCACCAGGATGTTGGATCACCATACATGACACTGGAGGAGAGAAAGCTGCTACTCTAACCGACCAAGATCGAAGAGGACAACCACTGCAATAGATATGTCTCAGATTTTTGAGTTTTTAGATCTATGTTGTTTATGCGACTGATATGTCTCTTGATTCCTAATCCATAGACTAACTTTTTAGTTTTTCTTTTGGTTTCTAAATTCAATTTAAGTTTGGATGATGAATCTTGAGCCTGCTAGAAGCTTTTTTGGTTGATTTTGTTATAAGAAAGCTGTATTGTAACCATAATTCAGCCATAACGTATGCATAACTCAACCGTAATTTGATTATAATTCAGCCATAACGTATGCATAAACATATCTGAATGGTATAAGTCAGCTGTAACGTTCCTATAAGTCAGCCGTCAACTGTAGTTTGTTTCGTGACGTTTTGTATTTTGGACAGGAACATTGTTATAACAAAGCTGTATTGTAACCATACCTGAGCATTTGATTATAACAAAGTCGTATTGTAACCATAACTCAGCCATAACGTATGCATAACTCAACCGTAATTTGATTATAATTCAGCCATAACGTATGCATAACTCAACCGTAATTTGATTATAATTCAGCCATAACGTATGCATAACTCAACCGTAATTTGATTATAATTCAGCCATAACGTATGCATAACTCAACCGTAATTTGATTATAATTCAGCCATAACGTATGCATAACTCAACCGTAATTTGATTATAATTCAGCCATAACGTATGCATAACTCAACCATAATTTGATTATAACTCAGCCGTAACGTATGCATAACTCAGCCGTAAAGTATGTATAACTCAACTGTAACGTATCTGAATGGTATAAGTCAGTCGTAACGTTCCTATAAGTCAGCCGTCAACTGTAGTTTGTTTCGTGACGTTTTGTATTTTGGACAGGAACATTGTTATAACAAAGCTGTATTGTAACCATACCTGAGCATTTGATTATAACAAAGTCGTATTGTAACCATAACTCAAAATTTGATTATAGCAAAGATGTATTGTAACCATAACTCAGCCATTACATATGCATAACTCAACCGTAATTTGATTATAATTCAGCCATAACGTATGCATAAACATATCTGAATGGTATAAGTCAGCTGTAACGTTCCTATAAGTCAGCCGTCAACTGTAGTTTGTTTCGTGACGTTTTGTATTTTGGACAGGAACATTGTTATAACAAAGCTGTATTGTAACCATACCTGAGCATTTGATTATAACAAAGTCGTATTGTAACCATAACTCAACATTTGATTATAACAAAGCCGTATTGTAACCATAACTCAGGCATAATGTATGCATAACTCAACTGTAATTTGATTATAACTCAATTGTAACGTATGCATAACTCAGCCGTAAAGTATGCATAACTCAACTGTAATGTATCTTAATGGTATAAGTCAGCCGTAACATTCCTATAAGTCAGCCGTAAAGTGTAATTTGTATCGCGATGTTTCGTATTTTGGCCGGGAACATTGTTATAACAAAGTCGTATTGTAACCATAACTCAAAATTTGATTATAGCAAAGATGTATTGTAACCATAACTCAGCCATTACATATGCATAACTCAACCGTAATTTGATTATAAATCAGCCGTAACGTATGCATAAATCAGCCGTAAAGTATTCATAACTCAACCATAGTGTATATGAATGGTATAAGTCAGCCGTAACGTTCCTATAAGTCAGCCGTCAAGTGTAATTTTTTCGAGACATTTCGTATTTTGGGCGGGAACATTGCTATAACAAAGCCGTATTGTAACCATAACTCACCATTTGATTATAACAAAGCCGTACTATAACCATAACTCAGCCATAACGTATGCATAACTCAGCTGTAACGTATCTGAATGGTATAAGTCAGTTGTAACGTTCATATAAGCCAGCCGTAACATTCCTATAAGATAAACAACAATTTACCTTCAACACTGAACAAAATATTAAAATTATAGAACTATAAAGTTATAAAAATAATAAAGTTTATACTTTGAACATTAGATCTAATACTTTCTTATTATTTAAAGTTTTAATTTTAGGTTTAGATTTTAGGTTTATAGTTTAGAGGTAAACTCAGCCGTAACGTATGCATAACTCAGCCGTAAGGTATGCATAACTCAGTCATAACGTATGTGTTAGAGACTCACTATATAAACTAAAGTTATCATATTCAGATGAGGCACCATCTGAGTCATCAAACATATAAAATCAGCTTTCAATTTCATCATCTTCTTCGTTTTCTCTCATTTTCTTACTTTTTTTGTTCAACTCTCATTTTCTTACAATTTACGAGACTTAGCTTCTTCATCTTTCTCTTTGGGTCTTTCTTCTTCTGCAAGACGACGAATCCAATGAGAGATGGAGCAGCAGGATGTCGGACCACCATACATGACACTGAAGGAGAGGAAGCTTCTTCTTGAACCGATGATCATCGAAATCGACGACTGATGTAGATCTGTCTTAAATTTTCAATTTTTTTAAATCTATGTTTTTTTAGACCCAGTTGCGGAAACAATAGATCCATAAGATCTCAGAGAAAGATGAAGAATAAGATGAAGAAGATAGATAAAAAAGATGAAGAATGAAGAATAATAAAATGAGCCTTATTTTACTGTTGTAACATTAGTAATGACATGGAAAATAAGATCTGATGACATTGATGATGACATGGAAAATCGGTAAGCTAGCCACCAAACGAACACATAACTCAACCTAAATAAATAAGCCATCAAGTACAACGTAAGTCAGCTGAAACGGGAATACTATTTCAGTAATTAATATTTTGCTAATAAATCAGCCGTAATTAGGATAAAAAATCATAAGTCAACTGTATCATCAAATAAATCAGCCGTCAAATGAATGATATTCTAGTAATTAATCTTTCTGTAATATGTCAGCCATAATTAAGCTGTGTTTACTGTTAATCCAGCCAGTTCCGCTGATTAAATATAACTCAGTCGTAACAACCTCCCATAAGTCAGCCGTAAATTTAGTAACTCAGCTAGGCGATGATCATTAAATCAGCCGGCGAAACATAACTCAGCCGTATCTTAACTATAACAGCCGAATTTTCGAGAAATTAGCCCACCGATGTATAAGTCAGCCGTAACTTGTGTTCGTAAGTCAGCCGTTCTCCCATAAATCAGCCCGAAATCTGTAAATCAGCCATCACCAATGGCTGACTTATGTTCGTAAGTCAGTCAATTTCTCATAAGTCAGCCGTGTTTTTTAACTCAACCGCAAAGTAACCATAACTCAGCCGTAACGAATTTTGTAGCGCTTTACGACTGAGTTCATTAATACATGTCAGCACGTTCCTAAGTGGCGCCGGTTTTTTGCTTACGTGGCATTAAAAAGTAATGACATTCTTGTAAATACGTTTTTTTCTCACAACGTAATAAAAGGGCACGCTGGGTATTAAAAAAATGGTAGTAATAAAAAAAGTTATGTATGGTTTTTGTAATATGTCCTAAAATGTATAATGTTTGAGTAAACTTCCCTAACTTTTTTATCAAACACTTGCTTTTATAATAATAACTAGGTTCGAACCCGCACGATATATGTTTATTTTTAAAATAATATTTAAACTATAAAATTAGTTATAAGTAAATATATTTAATATCAATTTTAAGTATATAACATTATTTTCAAAATTTTATATTTTTGAAGTTATTATTTTAATGAAAGTGTACTAATCATATATTAATCACTTAATTTGTTTATTTGTTTAAAAATACAACATCATATTAATAGATTAATTTTAAACATTAGTTTTACATGAATTATAGCAAATTGTATTAATTTTTGTTTTTATTCTCAAAATTTTTTTATGTGAACAGATTAAATTATTTAATTTATAGTTTAAATTTTTATTTTATTTTAGTATATAATATTTCAGTTTGGTGTTTTTTAACTACAAAAATCAACCATAATATCTTACAACCAACAATATTATTTTTTATTATGTTTAATAAAAAAATTAATATGATAATTTCAAAAAGAATTGGGATGTACTATTTAATTTTAAAATTAATTACTGAAATATGTATCAAATTTGTTCTAGATTAAATATGATAAACAATAAAAATAGCATAATGGAAATACCTTTGGCTTTTCTTAAGAATATTATTGTTTGGTTCGCAGAGTCAATATGAGTCTGTATTCGCTGATGACAAAAAAAAAAGAATATTAATTTTTAGATGTATATTGTTTATTTGTTTATGTTAGCAAAATATCATATATGAATAAAATTAGTGTATTTAGTTAAGTTTCTAACTAATGGTCTAATATAGACTTTTGTTTGGTAAATAAAAATAGGACTCTAAATTAATATATTAGATACATAAAAATTGAAAAGAATAAAAGGAAAATTAGTAAAATGGGACACTCTTAATTTTTATTTGTCCCAATATTGGACTTTTGATCTTTTAGGCCACTTTGGACATATTTTTACCTTTTTGTAGTGTAAAATAGTATTTTAAGTTTTAACATTTTCAAAAAATATAAAAACTATTGGAAACAAAAGTAAAACTATATGTATATCTTAAAAAAAAATTATGTAATCATATTTTATTTTATGTCCTACCTAAGCATAAAATACTCACTCTTGCAGTCTACGTAGTTTAGAACTCGAATACAAAGTACATTACAATGATCTAACTTGGATATAAAATATAAACAACTTTTATTTATTTATTCTACTCTTGCTAGAATTTGTTCTGTTTCATTATAGCCCGATAACGGTGGTTTACATCTACCTCGAATACATGTTGTAAAGTTTACTATATGGTCTAACTTAGCTTATTTATGTTTCATAATTTATTCTAGCTATAACCTTAGGGCCTGCTCGGGAAAAAATATATATCTTCACTATTAGCCATCGTTTTACTCTACATATTTTATGTATTCCACCAAAATAACAAAAAAAAAAATAATAGAAGTTACCATATTTCAGTTATTATTTTCCTAAATATTTCCTAAATCTACGGTAAATCTCACACAATATTTTCTCCGATTGCAGTGACCAGTGAAGTTTCGTAGTTGCAAATGGACATGTCGTCGTTAGTGCCGAGTCCAGTCCAAGCCTTAAAGCATTCTCGTCTTCTCTTTTTAGAGAAAATCTTGTTTTTAAAACAATTTGGATTGGTCACGAGACTTTTCCAACAAGTCAGAGAGTTATAAATCAACATCTCACATGTTTCATCATCAATCATTAGCGCACAATTTACGGCCTGAAGTTTAAGAAAACCAGATAAAACAGTTTTCAAGAAGCCATCATCACTAACACGACCTAACACTTAACAGCAATACTCTCAGCTTCTCTGTTATTCGTCTTCTCGTACCCAACCACATAACCAGCAGGCAAATGCCTTGAGAAAAGTGGTGTGTTATTGCATTGCTTATCTTCCCGAATCTCCAACACGTCCATGTCAACTTCTTGCTTTTGTTTCTGCTATGCGTTACCGTATACACCTCACCGCTTGCTCCATGGTTTGGTCCAAGTTTTGTCAACTGTTTAGGTTAATAAATAGTACTCTCTGGACTCACCGGATCTTGAAGCGTAGATGAACCCATGCACGTCTCTCACCGTGTGGTGGTTGTTGAACCAACATCTTTTGCTTTCTTAGGATCTTGAACCATCATCCCACTAAACACAAGGCACAATTCAAAAACTCCATTAGCTAAAGGGAAGCCAACACAAACAATCATTATTAAGCAATCAATAGCACAATTCTTTATGAGTCTCATCAAGATTCCACATTGCTCAGTTTATGATCATTCACTATATTGACATGATTGGATCTGCTGAATAACGAAATATGAGTACACAATTTTACCTCCTCTGTCCACCAGTATAATACTCTTTCCCTTCATCGGAATCACTATCCGCGCCGTCAGCGGGGAACGGTTCAGATCGGCGAAGGTACGGATGTTCCCAGCTTGTTGACGGCTCCTAGTATTCCTGCTCCCAGACGGATTACCAGCTCCTTGATTCTCGAAGGCGGCGGCTTTCGATCGGAGGCGGCGGCTTTCGATCGGAGACGGTAGGGAGCGTCGCGGGAAGGAGGAGAAGGAGATCGTGAGCGAGAAGGAGATGATTCAGTCGGAGAGTAATCCGGAGAGTGAGGATATGCGGCGGGAATCGAAGGAGGAGGTAAATTAGGGTTTGAACCCGGTGGCAGTGGCGTCGTTGTCTAGGAAAGTGGAGACGGCAGCGTCGAGATCCCAACGGTGGCTTTCGAGGAAGAAAGTAGCTTCTTCTCTTGCTGAAGGTGTGAAAATTTTAGGTTAATCGTGTTTTCCCCATTTTTTATTTTATCTTTTTTTTTTTTGAAATTGTATTAACAAAATAATTAACAATTATTATAACTTTTAATCAATGTTTTAAAAACCGGACCGGATACGCCGGTCGAACCGGGGTTTTAATTTATTATATATATATATATTTATATATATATTCATATATATATATATATATATAAACTTTCTAATGACTAATATCTAGAAATAATATCATAAAATAAAAATAATATCTGAATCTTGAATACATAACGAAAATGAAAACATAACAAATTAAAAAAAGTCTGTTCGAGAATGATAAAATATGACAATGACACTTCGAGATCGTTACCTTGTAAAACAAAGAAAATATGAAAAATTTATGAGTTAAATAATGGACAACATAGCCAAAAAAAAAACCTATAGTATAAAAGAAAGTGTATTTACCATTGGATATTCTTCGGTAAGTGCATTATCTAGTTCATCATAATTTTTTTTTTTTGGTCAATAGTTCATCATAATTTAGTTTAGCTTCTCCACTTTCTTCCACTACCCAGAAATCAGTTTTATCAAATGGATTCATAATCTATCGGATCATATGACCTCTTCCGTTTCGAAAACCTGAACATGTGAACATTTAAGAGTTATCTTCTAAAACTTCATAGCTCTGTATTTTAACTTTATCTTACCTATATTACAGGCGCAAATTGTAATGAACGTAGACAAGATCATCAAGTTTTTGATGTTCCAATCTATTCTTCCTTTTTGTGTGAATTCTTTCAAACACAGACCAATGAACGTAGACAAGATCATCAAGTTTTTGATGTTCCAATCTATTCTTCCTTTTTGTGTGAATTCTTTCAAACACAGACCAATTACGCTCACAACCAGATGATGATGCAGTTTGGCTAAGAATTAGAATTGCTAGCTTCTGCAAAACAGGAACATCATATCCAAAAAACTTCCACCACTCGTCTGCAATTAAAAATTATGCTTAAGAAATAATATTCCAAAGTATCAGCATATTAAATAAATAACAAAAAGAAAAGTACATGCAAAAACATACCAGATCGAGTTGTATTGCAACAGCTTAAAGCTGATGAATGTGAGAAGTTTTTCTCACGTTCTCTATACATCGTCATCGCCTCAAAGATCTTTGTTCTATCAGACCCTTTTTGTTTTTTCATCAAATTTAACATCGCTCTCAATATCTTTGGCTTTCCTGAAAAGTTCTTTTGATCATACATGAAAGCTGGATTTAGGAAGTATGCTGCAGCATGAAGATCATGGCGCAATATTCTATCCCACATGTTCTTTATGATCCTCGTATAAGGCTTATACAACTTTTTTTTTTCAAATATCTTCTTGATGCCTAAACGTGCCCGATACATTCCTTCATACACATATTGAAGGGCCCCAACCCGGCTGCCTAAGCCGCGGTCGATGTCCTTCATCGCTCAGACCACATACTGGCCGAACCTCCTAATTTTAGCCATACTTCTATAAGTTCGCCCTTAGGCGATGGCTACCTTAGATCTTAGCTAGGAACTTATTTAGCCTTTCTTAGCTTAGATCATTCATAGTTATACGCAGCGGAATATTCTTTCATAACATTGGATCTCAGTCCAACCATACACTTAACCGGTTTAATCATCTATGCTCTAGTTAGCTCAACTAACTAGCATTCAGCTTAGAGATCAGTTCTTAACTCGGTTCAAGTCTAACTATCTGAGGTTCCATTCCCCTAATCCATTCTATCTAGAACTAAGCAAGAGTTACTAGATCATACCTTAGCCACATCCACAGAGCTTGTTAGCGCATCGGCCCTGCTGCTCTAGCTGAATGAACTCGTAGACCAGCTGATCGAGCTGTCACACTCGAACTGAGCTAAGACCGAGCTATGGCCAGCTGCCATATACCGCGTCCAGCTCCTTTACACTTCAAACAACTCCCTTAGGTACTTATTCATTCAGCCAACCATCCCCACAAACTTAAGTAACCCTTGAGAGCCTTCAAACAACTAAGGATATGCATTCGGCCCTTTCCGGCTTATGCATCATCCAACATCCTTTTGCCTTATCAGCTTGTGATACCAAGTCCAGCTCATGGACTAACAATGCCCATCAGATCCTAAGTCAATCAACCAAACATCCCACATGACCCAGAACTGATGAGTCTTCACACATACCTAACCGGCCATGGAACCATGCCCCAACGAAGCCGATCAGTCCTGCTCTTACAACCGGTGCATCTTTTGATCAATCAGATCAGACACCTTGATCCATCATCTATGAATCAGGTAGTCCATCCTTACCCATGATCAGATCACACACGGCCTTCCTTGAATAATAACACCCAAGCTCAGTACTTATGGTCCACGCCACCAAGTACTAGCTATACTTTTTTTTATGGCTCTTAGCCAATGCTTTGCACATAGCTTTTCAACCCAAGGTTGATAACTAACATTCCTTATGATCAATAATCATAAGTGACAAACATATCACAACACACAAGCATATGATCCGATAACCTAACACAAGGATCTATCATTGAATGGTTGATTCCTTATCTAAACATCAATTTACTCCTCAGACCCAAATCTGACCAATTTCGAAAGTATTCCAAAAACTAATTAAGATTCACTAAAACTCATGATAAATCCCAACTAAGAGATTCCCATAATCAGAATCCAATGAATCGATCCGGATCATATGGATCCTGATCATGAACAGCCCGGCTAAGGCCATGGACATCTTTCCTGAACCGGCCAAGGCCATGGTTCAGTGCCATGAAGTCTGATCCAACAGAGTACACCATGTAAACATAGTTTACATCACAATATATGATCTTCAAGGGGGCGTGCCATACTTGGCCTTGATCACACCACAAGAGACAAAAATATAAACTGGAAAGTAATTATAAAATTGGTTACCTTATACATGATCTGATTAGATCATGTGCCTTTCCTTGTTATGTTCGGCCATGCTCCTCCAATGCACGCCTCTATCAATCCTTATCATATAATTCCAGTATTGATAAGATCCATTCATGGGTCGCACCCATCATCCCTTCCATGGAACTCCCATGAAACCACTTTCTACACTGTATCCACTTTCAAGGTTGTTCATGCCATTGAGAGTGGAGTCCGGCCTTCTCCCTTCTCTCCTGGATATTTGCGTGTGTTCCCAGGCTGTAGAGGAAGCCTAGGACGTGATCATCCATGATTAAACAACATCACAGGGTCGTTCCCAACTCCCATGAAATAGCTTTCCCACACACCTCTCTCCTTAAGGCTCTCTTGGCCATAGGAAGTGGAAGCCGGCCATCCCTATTCTTCCCTGAATATTTGCGTGTGTTCTCAGGCCCTGGAGGATGCTTTGGGTGTTATTAACACGAATCAAAACCCATCAAAGGGCCGTTCATAACTTTCCCTTTGATCTCTCCCAAAACTGCCTCTTTATGGCCTTCAAACCACTCTTGGTCTTGGATGTTGAATCCGACCAACTCTCTGTGTTTTCTCTGTTTTTATTTGTGTTTCAGGGTGTAGGAGGAAGCCCTGGCGTGCCTGCAAAGCCACGGAACTATCCTCCTTTTATAGGAGAAAGGGTGGTTACTTTTCTAACCATTGCATCCCTTCGGTATCAATTCTGGCCATTGATTAAATCAATGGTTCAGATCGCACCCCTTGGGCCTGGCAGTTACCATCCGCCCCTTACCTTCCTCAGTGTCTACCTACAGTGTCAGACCACCCAGATAGGTCAGTAGCCAACCAACTACGTCAGCTAAGTTGAGCTAACCGCCAGCTCGCCCAGCTAGCTCAGCTAGTAGTTCAGCTAGTGTGAGCTGATCAGTGAGTGTGCAGCTAGTGTGAGCTGATCAGTGTGGGAACTGAAATTCACACCGTCGAGTTTTGTTAATCGGAAGAAAGCCAAGTTAACCTAGCTTTCCCTGAAGGTCCCGGTTATCTGCTGGACCACGCACAACACAATCAATATGAAAGATTCGAAAGTAATAAATCGTAAAAGAGCGAAAAGAGAAAAAAAAGGTCTTATTTCCGAATTCGCGTTTGAGTGTGAACAACAGGTAAGATCCTAGGCCACGAGAGCTGTCGGTATGTTCGCTAGTCTAGCCACCTAAGTTTTAACCTAGTCGAATCGCAGCTCGATAGTAAAAACGGAAAAATGCCTAAATTGCTCTAAGTATTAAATTTACTCTTAGAATGCCTAAGTATTAAGTTTGCTCTTAGAATGCTCCCCCTTCTTCTCTTCGTCCTAGGTCCTCCTTATATACTCCTCCTTAGGTCGGTTTACCTCTTCTCGGGCCGGATTTGTCGTGCAGCGGGCTTTTCCATATTTCCTTCTTCTTTGTGATTATCTTCGGAAATTTGACATTTATCTCTTTCCGCGGATGCGATAAACCGTCATACCAGTTTTTGGGTTCAAGTCTTTTGGGACCAAAGATGGGCCGTTGTTCGCAATTCGGACCCTCTTTGGGCCGATGCTCGCCGGGCGAGCTGGCTCGTGTCACGGCCGAGCTCGCCGGCGACTCGGCCGGTAACGCGGCCGTGCTCGCCGAACGAGCTGGCCCGTGTCACAGCTGAGCTCGCCTGCGACTCGACCGGCAACACGGCCGTGCTCGCCGGGCGAGCTGGCCCGTGTCGCGGCCGATCTCGCCGGGCGATCCATTTCGGTTGTTCAATTTCTCGGCTTTTGAAGTTTTGACCGAGATTAGGTTTTTCTAAAGTCTTTCAGACATCGATTCCGTCGTGACCGATTTTGACCCCAACAGTTAGCTCCCCAGCTAGCTAGGATCTGTGGACCTGGGTGTTAGGTCCTAGCTTGCGGTATGGTCTGTTCTAGGTGGAATTTAGACGTAATCGTTTGTCAAAAGATCGGAGGTGAATAATAAAAAAGAAGAAAAAAATTGTATAAGTAAGGGAAGTAAGTTTTTCAAATTCTTTACTCACTTCTTCCCTTAAGAAAAGATTTCTCCAAGATAGGAATTTTTTCACCAAGATCTCTCTTTGCTCAAAGAAAATGTCTTCAAGAAAAGGATCTTCAAAGAGGAATTCTTCCTCACACTCATCTTTGGGTGACTCTTCTGCCAATGAGGTGATCGCCCCGAAAGAAGAGTTTGAAGTTGAGGACGAAGCAAAGGATGCGTACTACAAAGCTTTTTGCGGCTTGCCTCCGCCTTCGCAAGACATTCCGATTCCTAAGAGGCCCGTGAGGTCGCCAAACGCACCCCTTGCACCGAGCATGGTCTCTTCCGACTACCTCACGACTCTCAGGGACTTTTACCAGATCCCATGTGGAGTCGTATTTCGGATCCCGAATGGCAACGAGAGTGCGAAGAACCCTCCGGAAGGTTTCTTTACTTGCTACGAGGCCTTCCTGGTGTATTTCCATATGTGGTTTCCGATCCCTGGTACCATCGTCCGCTCGCTTCACCACTTTGGGCTTTCGATCAGCCAGCTAAGCGTTCCGGCCTTGCAGCATTGGCTTGGCATGTTGATCCTGAGTTACGAGCTAGGAATGGACCTTAACCCTGGCGACTTCGAGGGATTTTGGTTTACGAGAGGAACGGGGATCGATGGCTCATACCGCATGGCGCCAAAGAAGGGTATGGCTATAATTCAGGGGCACACTTCACATCCTAAGGCATGGTTCGAGCGCTTTTTCTTTGTCCGGATAGATGGGGAGTCTGTCGAGGAGAGCTACCTCCACCTAATCCGTCGGGAGTGGAACTTCACCCGTGGTAATACGAATAGCTCTATTTTTCGTTTTGATACCTTGAAAACATGCGAAGATGATTTTTTTATCATCTTGCAGTGAACATGATTCTTCCGCCGACTCCTGCCGATCTTTTTGCCAAGCGAGATCTTCTCCGCAGCAGGCCGTTCTTCTGGAATTCCTTTACCGTCGAACGGATTCGAAGCGCGGTGGAGCTCCATCGATCTCGAGCCATCTCTCAGCCTCT
>NC_027755.1:8437894-8439544 GCF_000695525.1 Brassica oleracea var. oleracea
TAATCTCCGATTGTTGTGGCTTATTGCAAGTGAATCGGGAGACCGAAATGAAATGAGTTTTATTGGAAAAGTTTTGAAAATATTGAGTACATGTGTGGATATTCCGAAAAGTTTCGAAAATATCGAGTACATGTGTGGATATTCCAAACTTTATGGGAGTATACGAGTATACGTACCCACTCCCCCCCCCTTTTTTTGGAGAGGGGGATAGCTGAACTTGTCAATAGGACAAGCTGCCTACGTACCTCTTTCGAGGATCAAGCCATCTCGTAGTTCTGCTTTGTTGTTGCGGGCGTTCCTACTCGTTGGATAGGGCCGTTTCTGTTACTTCGGCCGTTGAGGCTTTAGTTAAATCGCGGCCATTTCGTGAGTCGGGTTTTTCCGCTGGTAGGGCGATGGACTCCGGGATCGCGTCGCTGTCCGGAGCCGTTGCCTGGGCGAGTGATTCTGAATCGCTCTTTGTGGAACCTTCGGGGGTACTCTGAGTTTTCTTGACTCGCTTCGGGCTAACCGCAGGGGTGTTCCGAGTTTGTCGTAGCTTATGCTCGGCCAAAACGGAGAGCCTAGATTGTTTCTGGCATCCCCAGATTACTGCTGTTCCGTTTGGTGTTGAGAACTTGATGCTAAGGTGGTAAGTCGACGGTACTGCCTTAATTGCGTTGATCCATGGGGTTCCCATGATAACATTATTGATGGCCGGGTTAACGACTACGGCGAAGTCAACGATTTTCGTGACTTCCCTTGCCATGACCGGAAGTTTGATCGATCTGAGGGTCATTGATGTTGTGCCCGAAAAACCGGTCAGTGGTTTTGGTTCCAGGATGATTTCCCCGAGTTCGATATTCATTCTCAGGAGAGTGTCGCAGAAAATGACGTTGACCGTGCTGCCTGTGTCGATGAGTATTCTTCCCACTTCGAGGTCTCGAATCACCAAGTCGATGACCAGTGGGTCGCAGTGAGGTTTATCGAGTCCGACGGTTTCCTCCTCCTTGAAAACAATCGTATCGTTTGGAGCGTTGTCGGTCAGGGACCGAGTCGTCCAGTTAGAACTTGTTTCCGCCTTTCTTCCGTAGGCCTTGATGGACGAAACAGAGTCGCGGTAGAATTGCGATTCTCCAATGATCATGTTTATCTTCCGGCGGGTACTCTTGTCTCCAAGGTCATCCTGCCTTCTTCCGCGTTTTTCGCTAGACTGATTTGCGCGTGCGTCCCTCTCGGGAGACTCTTTTTCAGTCCTGGGACGGCGGTCGGAATCCATGATGAGGTATTTTATGCTAGTGACCTTCGAGAGGTCACCAGCGAGGAGTTTTGCGGCTAGCTTTGCGCCGAGAACTTTGCAGTTCGTAGTCGAATGACCTTTGGTCTGGTGGAACTTGCAGTAGGAGTTATCCTTATACTGGTTCCTGGACCAGGTGTTTTCGGAGGTCTTCCCTTGTTCGGAATTGATAGTGTAGTTGTGCTCGCCCTGGATATCTTCTCCCTCGTGGTGGACATACTTGTCGTTTCGAGAGCTTTTCTTTTTCGTGGGCGTCTTCTGCGGGTTGTACTTCTGGGAGAGGATTTTCATCTCCTCTTCCATTATGATAAAGTCTGTTGCCTTATGAAGAGCATCCTAAATTGTTCTCGGTTTTTCGAGGGATACCCATTGCC